>NC_142702.1:3107679-3268900 GCF_029339155.1 Prunus mume
TCTGCTTTCATCAATCTGGGTGCAATCCATCTCTCCTTTAAATATGCCTGATAACTATGAAGCAATTGCTCATACCTACAGCCTTGTGTTGCTATATGCCCGAACTAAGGTATGGCTTCCATTTTCCATGTTGAAACAAAAATAGGAAATCATTGTATTTCATTATACAAATGAAGGAATAAATCGTATTATAAATTCCTTAGTAATCAGCTCTACCGATCAAGCCTTATCAACTCTATCATTTAATTCGTAACTAAACCCAAGTGACAATCAACCCTTGGATTAAGCGTAAAGGCCTATAGCAATAACAAGGCACAATGAAGATGCTATGTCTTTTACCCCTTGTTTTGATTATAATAAGTGTTTAGGGAGTAGTTAATATTACTCTATATAGTTTCAAGGTTAGAGGATTTTCCCAAGTTAAAAATCCACTTTACCTTGAAATCCATAATTAGTTATTTTTCTTATTTGGTCCCCATTTTTCACTTTGTTTCGATTCACTATGTCATGTAGAACACCTCTGACGAGACTCTAATCCGAAGTTTTCAGCTAGCCTTTTCCTTAAGGAGCATATCTCTTGGAGGAGGTAAGTTCTCAAGTCCAAATTTTCAACATTTTTGCAGTTTATAATTTCTTTTAAGGTTCCAAGTCTAACCACGTAATGCATTGCTCATACTATGGTGACATGTCAAGATTTAGATTGTGTAGTACCTAGTATTCCTTGCTCAACTACTGTGATATTTAGAAATCATGTAGAAGTTATGTAATAATTAAGGTTCAGTAAAGCAGCTCAGTTTCTGGTAATTAACAGAGGAGCTGAGAGAAGTTTGCAGGTTGATTTTCCCTCCGTCTTCCTATAACTGAAGCTATCCTTAACTGCGTGATTTAGTTTATAGAAGAATGTCTGTTGAAATTATGCCAGTCGTGTGTGATAATGGTGAGTTTCAATTAGGAATCTTGTACTTGATCACGAGACTCAAGTTTGACTTGATTTAAAAGTAACTACGAGTAGAGAAATAGGAGATTAATTGCTGTATGGCTTTGGCTGTAAACCTGATTTGCGTCTTTTCACCTAACCTCAACTAACTCAGGTTATATAAGATCTTTGCTTCTTTTGCACTTTATGGTAATCTTCTTGTTGATTGATTAGCAAGAGATTAGTGGCTTAAGATATTTAGTATGAAAGGACGAGAGCATATCTATCAAATAGGGGCAAGCATTGTATTCTAAGAAGCAATGTTCCTTCAATCGTGTCCATCTATTTGTCATATCCTATTTTCCAATTTTTTTTCTCAAAGATAAAGGGTGTGATTTTAACAATGAAGGTATTTTAAAATTTAGTAAGTCTAGATTGGACATATTTTAACTAACTTCATTGCATTGAAATGTAATGAACACTAAGAACTCTTTTGTGTTGTAAATTTTGTGATGTCATCTTTGTAATTAGGGGATTTCACATTTTCAGGATTGCAGCCATCAAGGCGCAGATCTCTCTTTACCTTGGCAACATCAATGATCATCTTCTCAGCTAAAGCCTACAACATTGTTGCTCTTGCTCCTTGTGCTAAAGTAGCACTTACAAATGAAACGGTAGGTGCAACAGAGTTGCCAGACCTCATTTTCATTGATTGTTGGTGGAACCTTTTAACTTATTTCTACTTTGACATAAGATATATTCTTAGTCTTGGAAAAAAAATGTTTCCATGCTCATATATATAAGGATTCCTAAGGTAATCTTACTCAATACTGATCTGTATGCTTTCATGATTTGGTATCAGGTTGATCCATTTCTACGGTTGGTTGACGATTGCAAGTTGCAAGCTGTCAATTCTGGACCTGACCAAGTAAGGCAAGTTTATGGATCAAAGGAAGATAATGAGGATGCTGTAAGGTCACTTTCTGCCATAGAAATATCTGAGAGCCAATCTAAGGAATCGTTTGCTACTATGATAGTGCAGACACTGGGAAATTCACCAAATGTAAGCTTCCAAGCACATATTGATTATTGGAACCATATCTAGTTCTTTGTTAATGAGTGGTACTTTTGTACTGCAGGAGTCATCAACTATAAGACAGCAGTTGCTTAATGATTTTCTGCCTGATGATGCATGTCCGTTGGGAACTCAGTTGTGCATGGAAACACCCATACAAATTTACCAATTTGGCATAGAAGATAATGGAACTCGTGATATGGTAAGTTACTTGAACAACCTTCCTTTTCTGTTTTTATTTAATGCGCAAGCAATTGAGTGTACACAATGGTTTTACTGTGCAGGTTGAGCCCCCATTATTCACAATTGAGGATGATGTCTTACCCAATGCAACTGAAAGTCAAACAGATCCTGACAAAAAACTTTCCATGGAAAGTCTGAGCCTCATAAGTGTTGATGAGCTTTTAGATTCGGTAAGTGTGGTATCTTGCTCACTAGCAGAGTGTTGCGGGTTTGCAGCCTTTGCAGAAATCAAACAGAAAATAAGTAAATAAATGAGCATATAGATGAATTAGTTTTTGAAAATTTTGGTCATAGTTTTCTTTCCTGGTTGTCATGTTGGTTCTCATAAAGTTGGTATAAGGTGGTGGTGGTGCAACTGTGACAAATACAGCTTAAATTCGATTTATCACTTCTTACATGAGATCTGGAAAACTACCTCTGTGATTGGGATCTGGAGAAGGAATTTGAGTCCTCAAATTTCTTATATCAAATCCTTCATGAACTTTATAGCTGAAATTTAAAACCCTGTTGTTTATAATCAAAGAAATTATATATGATGCCATATAAAACATGAACGTTTGCCATCCATTTGTTCTCTCTCCAATTTTCTGATTCAAGGCGTCTCAAGGGCTTTAGTGGTACATTTACTTGAACATATTGCTAAGTAAGAAAGTGGTATGCAGGTTTTGGAGACAACACATCAAGTTGGAAGATTATCAGTCTCAACTGCTACAGATATGCCTTATTTGGAAATGGCTGGCCTTTGTGAGGCCCTTCAAATGGGGAAGCAGCAGAGATTCTCCGCTTTTGTGGCTGCCCAACTGAGACAAGAAAGTTTGATGAGATTTTCTCCTCATGATTGCAACCAGCAAAAGGAAACTCCCTCTGTTGTTCCGCTGGGTGCTCCGACGGTATTTCCTTTCTCATACAACTGGCATTTAAATTTTTAATTCAATCCTTTTAGTGCATGCATATTGTTTCTACTCAATTTTTACTTAGCTTCTTAGTGTCTTCTGAAGCATTCTGATTTTGTAAACAATCTGGGACTGCAGAGTGGAAATCCATTCCTTGATTCAAATGATATTTCACTCAACCAATCTGTTGGCAACGGGCAAACGCTTTGGGCAACTGAATACCAGCATTATCCCCGATTTCAGCTACCTGCATCAAGCCCGTATGATAACTTTTTAAAGGCTGCTGGTTGTTAATGTGTAGAGAAAGATTGGTAGTCCTTGTAAGAATCGAGTGTTGCATTGGAGCAAAGAATCAGGCTTTAAGTTCAATCCACCAAAAAGTCCATGTCTGTCCGCTGTTGTTTTGTTCTAACAGCTATCTTTGTATCTTTGAATCTGAAATTTTGTGTTGTCTCTGATTCAGCCTTCTTGTTTTATATTCATATCTCTTCAGCCGCCATTATTTTTTTCTTTAATTTTGATGGGGAAGTTTCATTTTATTATGGGCTCCCTTTACATATTTTGATATTGTAAAGATGTGCATAGGTACCTTTCTTGATCCAATGAAATTTTGCAATGTAAGTATCTACATTTAGCATCGGTACGCATTTGAAAAAATCTTAACCATTTAATTGATCCAATGAAATTTAATTATTCCACCTCATGATATTTGTATTAGATTTTTTTTGTCAGAATGATAATTATATTAGATTAAAACTCTTCTTTTGCACCGTATCACTTAGCCATCCTCTTCCTCTCTCCTGCGATCATTCTCCCTTCTCACCCATTCTTATATCATTATGAAAATGCGTGTAAATGGCTAAGAGTTTTTTTTTTTCCAAATGCGTGTAAATGCATTAAATCATTGTCGTATGTATTTATGTAGAGACTTGTCACTCCTTCTCATTTTTTGACAAAAATTGAAAAAAATAAAGGTCAATTGAGAGTGTTCCAAGAGGCTAGTATCAATCCAAAAAAAAAAAATTCAGATTATGTGCTTCAGCATCGTGCCCTTTTTTATAATCATACACGCTCATAACTCTTAAACATAATTTCTAAACCAGTGTAGCAGTACAGACGTAAAAAAAACAAAACCAGTGTAGCAGTAAATTAAGTTAAAATAAATTTTGTAATTTTGTAAGTCTAATCAGCATGTGTTTTTAACTCAGCAATAGAGCAGTAAAAAACCTATGTGTTTTTTTTACAAGTGGATGAAGGGAAATTCAAACCAGGTATTTCAACATTTTCAACAGTACAGAGTAATACACAGCATGATAACGGTGGCCTCATTAAAACCTTTCCAAAGAAAATCACGTGGGACAAAACCTAGAAGTAGAAAAGAGTACTAGCCATGCTATCAACTAAACAAAATAGTCAAAACTCACACAAACAGTTTGCGAATCCACCAACGTATTAACAAAAGTGAGAAATTTGATCTTCTACTCCAGCCATGGCATGTTTCAGTTTTTTTTATAAATGTTTTATATGAAAGTAGGTGTACTCTGCAAGATAACAGCGCCTTCATCTTTAATTGGGGATGCTCATACAGAAACATTGAAGCAATAAGCAATACTCAATCAAATTTTAAAAAATAAAGTAAACGACTTGTTTGTTGCAATAACAATCTTATATCATAGACAGAGTACAAACAGAGAATGAGGTTTACTAAAATAAATTCCAAATTAAGCTCCTTTTAAGAATGGTACATTGTCTTTCTGGAACTTTTTAATGGATTTAATAACTTCAATAGCCAATGCCTCATCCTCTGGGTAATAAGCCATGGGATCAGATAGTAGAGAAATTGGTAGGTTAAGCGCACCTTCAAGTGTGGCATGGAGACAAAAGGCTGAGTATGTAACATGATATCCACCTTCTTGGACAATCGGAAGACGTCCACTGCAGTGTCGGGCCGCCAGGCTACGAACAATCCGGCCAATCTCTTCATAACCCTCCATTGTCAAACACTGCCTTCCAATTGGATCATACTGAGAACAAGCAGTGTCATTCTATAAGCTACTTCAATTTTTGTTGACAATAAAATAAAATTTGTTCAAAGGTAGCCAGAGAAAAACTTGAAGTTCATGCTGTGAAAAAGGATATTGTTTAGGGTTTATGCCAACAAAATAAAAAACAGTAATTACTATACAGAAACAGCTATTTCTAAGATGGGAAGTCTCTACATAAAGACGGTGAGGATTTCAGTTTTGTTAAGCAGTACTAATTTTCATTGTAACTCTAAATTTGTAGAAAAGCAAGATCAGGAACAGAACCTCATGCTCAGCTCTATGTCCTGAATGTATCAAGATATTGAAATTTAAATAGAAATCTGACAATTTATAGCTCAGTCAGGCAGATATTAAGTAGATTTATATGGTTCATGATTAAACTGAAGTTCTTTCATATAAATGACGACGTAGATAATGAAAACCAGACAATCTTCTCAATAAAGAAACAATCAAGCAAATCATCTAAATTGGAGTTGAGCAGAAAGATTTAACTTACAGCACTTGAATCTTGGCCAGCTACCAGAACCATCATTTCAGGCTCAAACTTTTGGATTGCAGGTACAACCAACTCAGTCATGTCATGCTTGTATCCACGGTCCCCTGTCCCATATGGTAGAGGTATATTCAAATTATAATTAAATCCCTCCCCTTCGCCGAGCTCATCAACTGAGCCATTCTGTGGGTGAGATGGACCCCATGAACCATGATGCATATGAAGGGAGGTTGTAAGAACCTTATCAGACCTATAGAATCTCTCAGCAGTCCCATTTCCATAATGAACATCGATGTCTATGACCGCAACCTTTGCGCAGCCAGAATTTAAAGCCAATTGAACAGCAAGACCGGCATTGTCAGGAAGCAGAAGCCATCTGCTCGAGTAGGCTGAGCATGGTAACCCGGAGGCCTAACCAATGCATAAGCAATTTTTCCATGTCCATCAAGTACATGCTTCATTGCTGATAATGTAGTACCGGCAGCAAGAAGCGAGGCATCCCATGATCCGGGGTTAAAGAAAGTCCCAGCACATAGCATCTTACCCCCATCTCTATCTGCCAACTAGTTCATTTATGTATTCTGCAGACAGCACAATACATTTGAACTTACATCAGACTCTAACTTAACCCGAACCAATATTCTTCATAACTTTACCAACTCATATATATCACAAATGTAAGAATTTAAACAATGGAAGGATTAAAATTTGATACCAGGAGAGAGGAAGGGAAGCAACTCAAAAAGCATAGAAACTAGAAGTTGGAAAAGTAAGCAAATTGATCCAAAGTGAATCCAAGTACCTGAAGAGTGGAAAGAGAGCAATTCAAAGAGCAGAGCAGCCCTTCCAGGGAGCCAAGAAAAGTAGGAGCGATAGGACCTCTCTTTAGAATAGAAACCATGTTTTTGACTCTGTCATAGTTCTCTGGGTGCTTTTCTAACACGTCCAGAAACCCAGGATCCATTCCAGTGACGTATACTCCATTGCCCCGAATATAGCCGCGCGGCTATACTATTTATTTAACTAAAAAAAGCCCTGCTAGCGCCTAAGTGCCCGCGTGTGAGAACAAGTATAGCCGCTCGGCTAAACCAGAGTATAGCCGAGCGGCTATACTGTTATAAAAGACATGAACGTGAAGAAATGGACGCGCATTGGCTCATAAAGGTGATAGCACAATCGAAACTTTCCATTATTCCCTTCTCAAAACTGTTCCAGCCCTTAATTTATGATTGTACCTAATACATTTAACCATACAAATTTATAAATAAACCCAATTCAACTAGTTTATTAGTGGAGTCAATTTATGTTCCAAGAAACATATATTCTGACCCTGAAAACAAAAAGCTATTAAAATTTGCGATTATTATAACAAACAAACAAACATAGAATAGTGCCACACCCAAAATCAACCCCAAAGTCAACTTTTTGGTGTGTTTATAAATTTTATCTCTTATTTGGCGAGAAATTTTTTGTGTGCAATATTAATGATGAAAAATGGTTTTGGAATAATCATTTTCTCAAGTGTGGCGGCTTTTATTCCTTACACATAAAGTGTTTTGGATTTTAGTGTTGACTTAATTTTTTTATATTGTATTTCTAAAACCTCATATTTTGATTTTGGAATTTGATTTTTTAGTATTTTTATTTGAATCCAAATGGAGGGTACTTCCTTATTTACATTGAAACTTAAGTAAATGGAGTAATCCCATAAATAAATTAAAAGGACAAAGACATTTACTAAGGGCATTTACCTACAAAAAAGTCGGTCCATTGATTTTGGAGGCCCTGGCAAATATGGATAGGCCCTATATATACAATAGGAAAAAAAAAATTACATATTGTACCAACGAAAATCAATTCGGAAAGACTCCCAGAAAAATTTATTAGTGGAGTCACCCTTCCAATATTATGTTCCAAGAAACATATATTCTGACCCTGAAAAGGGAGGGATAAAAAACTATTGGGGAAATAAAGCTTGCGATTCCAAAATTTATAACAAACTGAAGATAAACATTAACACTATAATAATGGTTTTGCCTTACTCCCATAAAAAATGCAAAATCTAAGGGTAGTAGGGTTTCTTTGTATGTTTTTCAATTCAATTTTGGTTTTGGTGCCGTCTGTGTGTGTTGGCCCCTGTATTAAGCAAGATTTGCACGCATATCTCTTATCCGTGACATAGCATAATAGTAGCACGGCATGCCTCAACTTAACAAATCGCATATATTATATATACCTTGTTAGTTCATTTTTCCATGCAGATGTACGTTAATGGTTTAACTAGTTGGAACTAAATATTATTTGTATGGACTAAAGTATTATTTTCATGACTTCATTTTTGTGATTGTATTGTAGTAGCAAGGCATGATTCATTGTGTGAAACGATTTCAGTAAGGTAGATGAAAATGCTCCGCGATGCATATACTTTGGCGCTTTAATTATTCAATTGCCTTTATAACCTTTTCTCTAGATTTCAAAAGAGACAAGACCTCTCCATTGGCACGCCATTGTAGCCCGCAGACAAAAGAAGAAAGCGATAAAAGTAAAAAAGCACTCTAAAGAAAATCAAGTCATTTCTTGGGTAACCATCTTCCATAAAGGAGCCATTATCAAAGAATTGTAAGGAAGCCATAGCTGTGTTATCACACTTTGGCTTAGCCCAAAGCAAAAAAATATTCATATAAAGTATACCACTTTCTTGTTTTGATACAACAATAAGATATATGGTTAATTTGACTAACCAAAAAGCAGACGTGAGTTAGACAATGAAAGTGCTGCATACAGTATCACCATAAATTAAGCACCACCAAGACATTACCTGCATTTTTGCCTCAAATCCAATTTGGCCAGCTTGCTCAAAATTTTCAGAGCCAGCCATGTCCACAAGCATCAAGCGTCTTCCTACTGTTGGGACATCAAGGATTATCTGTGTAGAAATAGAAAGCAAGTTATATCCAACTAGTGACAAGACTTGGGGAAGAATTATCATATATTTGAAAGTCCAAGGGAATCCTACCATGCAATGGCTCCGAGAACTTCTTTCATTGCAAAGAGTACTATTAACAATCCTTCTCTTTTCCACTTTCTGAATCTCTTTGGAAATTTTCCCAGCCTCATTTCCAGAAATGTAGGTTGCATTCTTTGCCTTCTTTCCCATCACTTCAAGCCTAACCTGCAGGTACAAGTATTAGTGCAGTAATTAAAAATACTCATAAATCATCAAGAGTTGAATAAATAAAAAGAAAGAGACCCAGTTAATGTTATCACCTTAGAATTGGAGCCGTTGCCCTTTGACCATCCAAAGCCGAATCCTCCGCCACCACTGCTTGACAACAAATCATAAATCTTCTTATTATACATTGTTTACACCATAATCAGCCGAGCATATCCAGCATCAAAACAACTAGCATCAAGAGCATCAACATCATAACACGTGTCACCACCACAGCGACTTGCACAAAGTCCCACATCAGAAATCTACACAAACCTCCCACTTTCACCTCCCTATAAATAGGGAATAATATTCATGTGAAAAGGGGACTTCTTCTCTCCACTTAGAGGAGGATCCAGGTCTTAGAGCTAGACCCTAGGGCCAGGGACTCTCTTCTAGATTCCCTGGCCTGGGCATCTCACTTGTCATCTTTATATTCGGGTCCAACCCCATGTACAAATGTAATCATACACTATTATAATGAAAACATACTTCTCCGTGGACGTACTCATTCATTAAGAATGAACCACATATATCTTGTCTTCTTTACATTTATCGCCTGCCCAAGTCTTCACACACATGCTGAAGGTCCTCACCTTCACCCATCATCCATTACACTTCATCACTAAGTTAGACTCAATCTTGGCTAACCATTTTGAGCATCAACATATATCTCCAAAACATTGACCTACACAAAGGCCCCAGCCATACAACCTGCACAATCATCTTCTCCAACATCGCCAAAAATGTCTTTCAATGACTGTACATAATCCTGTGTTCCCTGAACACCCAAACATGGTGCGACTCTTGTCCTGAACCAGTAGGAGCATACATAATTATTGTACATTTTTCACCCAATTTCACACTGTAATCCTGGACTAAACAAACTTGCAGTAAAATGACCATAATATGTTATTTTTTGAGGTGCCCTTTGAAAAATCCCATGTGGAAAATCCACACTTCTATAAAGGTAGGTATTTATAAACAAAATACTATGACAATTCATTAAGAGTGTTTAACATTGGAGAGCTAGGCTAATGGGCTTTTAACTGGGCTCTCATTAATAACAACTATATTAATCAAAGATTTGGGCCTTGGGCCTCTTGGGCTCAAGGAAGATTTAATTCAGACACCCAAACGAAAATGGGTAATTTATTTTTTTCGTTTTTGCGCCGTAGAATTAAATAAGTAACATATTTAAATATTTACTAAAGAAATAAAAATTAATATGTAATTACAAATTAAAGTGATTCAAAAAGGCTAAAATATTACTTAATCACATATATTAAATTAAAGAAGTTGGCCAAAAAACAAAAGTAAAGAAACTAATTTTATATTTTAAAATTCAAAAAAAAAAAAAAAAAACCTCTCCCAATGAAATTCCATCGGCCAAGGTAGCATTCGTCAAGAGAAGTCTAATCCAACAAACTTTTGCCGGCATAAACCTATGCCGACGGAAATTCGTCGAGAGATGTGTTTCCTTAGTTTGCTATTTACAAGGTATAGCCGGGGGGCTATACTGTGAAGATATTATATTTTTAGAGGAATATAGCCGTTCGGCTACTTTTAAAATATTATATTTAAGAAGTATAGCCGCACGGTTATACTATTTAAAGGTATAGAATAGTAAATAGAATATTTTAATTTCATAAATATTAATTAATTACATTTAATGATCTTAAAGAATTTTTTGGAATTTAAAATTATTTTAAAAATACTTTCAATTATTTTAAAATTCTAGAAAATTAATTTAGTATTATAAAAATGGAATTTTAGTCTCCAAACCAAAAATCCAAGTCTCGAAACAAAAACCATAGGACGCGCAAACTTCTTCTCTTCAAAGAAGACGTATTATTCCTGAAATTTTATTGACGAGATTTGGCGGGCAGAAAATGAAAATGAAAATGAAAATGAAAATTCCCTCTCGGTTGAGTTGATTTTGCCAAACGCTCAACTTTTCCTTTTCCACGCTCTAAATCCCGACTTTTATTAAAGTATCTGGATGTTTGACATATTAAATATGATTAATTACAGTTTGGTACCCTGTGATTACACCATTAAGACATGTTAGTCCATATCTTCTTAATTTTTACAATTAGATACCCAATCTTTTAAATTTGTTACAACGTGGTTCCGCCATTAGGGTTTTTGTTAAATTTCTCCATTAGTTGCCTACTTAGCATTATGGTCCCACATTTTTCATTTTTTGTTAATTTTAAAATGATTACAATATTTTTTGGGAGTTTCACTAAATTACCCAAAATGGGGGTTGAAATTATAAAAAAACCCAAACACTATTTAAACATATAAACACACCCAAAACTCATCATTACACACACTCAAAACTCATTTATAAAATGATTACAATATTTTTTTTCAAAAAAAAAATTGCAGAAAAAAGAATCCTCCCCAAACAGCTGCGATTTTCTTCTCCCTTTCAATCCACCATGACCACCACTCGCAGCCATCCTCCAAACCCCCACCCCCAAACGAACCCAGAACCCCAGCCCGCAACCACCCAGACTCCCTCCCCCTACCCCACGATTTCTTCTCTCCCTGCCCGACCCTAAACTCCAGTCCCCACCTACCAACTACAGCTTGGCGACCACTCTCTCTCCATCCTTCAAAGCTCGTTCCAGCCGTCACCGACGCTTTCCGGCGAGATCTGACGGTCTGCATCTCTCTCTCCTCTCCGCTCTCTACCCTCTTTCTCTCTGTGCAAATTAAAAAACCAACAAATTGGAAAAAAATAAAAATAAAAAAATTCGTTGGTTTTTGAATTTAGGTGTTTTGATTATTTTTTTTTTTTTTTTGCTCAATACATAACTGTATAATTAGCGTTATAATTTGGTGTCCCGTAGTTGTTGTGAATGTGGTTATGAGAATTTTGGGTTGGCTTGTGTCTTCTCCCCTGTTTGGTAGATCATGAACTGATGGAAAGAAAACAAAAGGTAACAAGTTTTCTTTTCTCAAAGTCTGAGACTTTTGCGGTTTTGGTAAATTTCCCAGTTTTGCAAAAAATTTCGCTGGTTTTTGGTGGGTGGGTACTGGAGTTTGGGGTCGGGCAGGGGGAGAAGGAATCTAGGGGAGGGGGATCGGGTCTGTGCGGGTGGTGGTCATCGGTGAATAGGGGAAGAAGAAAATCGCAGGGCGTTGGTTTGGGAGGATATTTTTTCCCTCCTCTTTTTTTGCAATTTTTTTCCCAAAACAAATATTTTAATCAATTTTAAATTAACAAAAAGTGAAAAATGTGAGACCCATAGTGCCACAGAGAGATGTGGCATAAATCCCAACGGCGTAATCACAAGTTACCAAACTGTAATTAACCCTATTAAATATAGTCGTTGTCAATTTGCATTATAGGCCCAACGAGTTGTTGCAGTGGTATTTGCCTTGAGTTTGACCTTGGAGGTCTTGCGTTCAAAATCTCCACCCTTCATCTTAAAATATTCTCTCTCTTTTTTGGGTCGAATACCTTCATCTCTCTCTAGACTTATTGCATGTCTACTCTAGGTCTAGGTGGAGGACTCTCCTCTCCTCTAGAATCCTCTTCGGTCGTTGAAAATTAAAGACATTCTAAATTAGTTCAACCACAAAAACAACCCACTCATCATAACAACAGAAGAGATCCAAGTAAGTCCAGCTTTTATTTTTCTGTTTGTAGTTTTCTGTTTGTTTGATTCCCGAGAAAACTTGAAAGAAAATACAAGAAAATGAAAATGTTGGGTTTTGGTATCTTCCCGTAAGTGTGGCGTTTTTTCCCTCAAAGAAGAGAGAAGTCAGGTGTTCCATCTGAGCCGACTGTAATTCCTTGTTTGTATCTTTTATTTGGTTTTCTGAACTTTTGTAGACATTTCCTAGTAACCGAACCAGCAAAGAATCTGGTTTAAGTTATATTTGTTTGAATGTACGGAATTTCTACTTCTGTTCGGAATTTCAATACAATTCCCGTGAAGTTTGCGTGTTTATTGAGGTCTTTCATTTGGGTCTGTGCAGAAATTTGAGAAGACCCATTGGACTGTAAAGATTTTCAAGTAATGGAGGATGTTCTGGACCAGCAAAGTCAACCACTTGGTATGTATAATCATACTTTGACCTTCATTTTCAGTTAAAGAAATAATTTTTATTTTCTACACTCCATTAAATCTTTGGGGTACACTCGGATACTGTAAGATCTGTCAAAACTATCTATATTGTTACTATAGAAGCAAATCCGTTATGTAGTTCTATAACAATCTTAAGAGGCTAACATTACTTGAATGGATGGTGTCCAATGGAAACTGAATTGAAATCTTATCGGATGCCAGAGGTATTTTTGGTTAATACTAGGATCGAACTGAGTGTTAAAACTTCATTCATAAGTTCCATAATTTTATAAGTAGAATTTTCTTCAAATCCTGGTTGTGTTTCAACAACTTTCAAATAAGGTGGTTTTGAAGTGATTGAGTTGAAATGAATACATGAAGATCTTTTCTTATCCTTTTCTCTAACATGACAAAATCTTCAATCTCCAATTCTTGTTGGTCATTATCAAGCCAAACTATTGTTCGGTTAGAACTTGATAGCATTTTGGAAATAATTTATGTTTCGAGAAGGAACACAATGCTTGGACACAATGACTGGGGCTTTTCTCCTCTCCATGCACTGATTCATCATTCCTCATTATTTTTATGTTAGTAACTGACAAATCCCTGTATTCACAACTCATCATAGATATGTGGGGATGTCAGTTATATAGGCCCTGTATAATGTGTACAGATGAAAGAGAAGAATGTTGTTTTCCCTTCTACTTAGGAGTGAAGCAGATTTTTAAATGACCATATATTATGGTGCACTATGAGTATTCTATTGAAACTCGTTTGAGTTTTGGAAAGAGATGTCGCAACATAGGCTAGTGACAATTATATTCTTTGTAGGTCAAGATGGTGAAAGTGAAATAGTAACTGAAGATGCTACATTTGTTCATGGGGAACCTCCTCAAGATGCTAATGGCCTCCCAAAAGTTGATTCTAAGGTGGAAGTCCTTCATGAGAAAGTCACGAAGCAAATCATTAAGGAAGGTCATGGTCCAATACCATCCAAATATTCAACATGCTTCTGTAAGTGTCAAATGGTTGCTTATTCTTGTACTTCTGCCACGATAATGTTTAAATACTAGTAGATATTGTTTCCTTTTTGGTTTTTCTGTGTACATTAGTTGAAAATCCAGGAATTCTTTTGTGCACATGTAATTTCTTAGCATTACTTACCATTGCATTCTTGGGCTTTGTGATATGATCTGATATAAAGCATTTTAGGGGTCTTTTGTCTGGCATAAAACATACAGTTTTAGATGGATCCAATTTCTTGTTGGAAATTTGATGTTATCACATAAACTAGGGTTCTATAGGGTTTTGGGAGAGTGTAATGGGAAGGGTGCGATCAATTAAGTTGAGGGTCCCAATTTGGCATGCAAGGCTTCAAAATCTTTACACTTACTACTCTAGAATACCCACTTGTGCATATTAGTATAACAATAGTTGTTGTATGAGGAGATCATATCGCATGAATAGAGTAAATAGGTGTTTACGTAGAAAGGAAATAAATCAGTTCTCCAGTATTTTGGTCTAGAAATCAGACTTGTATCAGTTAACAGACAAGAATTAACCTCAACACAATCAACCTTGAATTAAGCCAGTCTGCAAGCTGTAAGTAGCCATCACTAGTGGCATACTTTCCCGCAAGCTGGAGGCTACATATCATTGGTTGAATGTTTTGTTTACACAGTAGTCAGTATGAAGATAACTTTATTTCACACTCTGTTGATTGCTTTTCATTTCAGGAAAGAGAAGGGCCAAACAATAAAACTTTCATTTTTTTTAACGTATGCCTCATCAACTTTGACTTGTTTCAATATGATTTCAGTTGCATTTTTATATACATCCTCCAATGCAATTTCAACTACTAGTTACCTGCGCAAGTATTTGTTAGTATAGGCAGTAAGGCATATGAATGAGCTTGAGACTTGCAAACAGACACACATGACATTCACGTAGACAGAGGTTTCTGTACACTTAAACAACACAGTTTGTTATAATACAATTTGTGTAATAGTATTCTATCATTCCAGGAAAGAAAGAAAAAACAGAAAAACAAAACTTTCATTTTTTTAACGTATGCCTCATCAACTTGGACTCGTTTCTATATGATTTCAGTTGCATTTTTCTACACATTCTCCGATGCAAATTCATCTAATAGTTACCTACTTATTAAGGTAAAATGCATCATCAAATTTTTTAATTTTTGCTTGGATAACCACATAGAATTACTTTTTTGTACACATCCTTCTCATGGATGATTTACATATAACTTTAGTTAGTCAGGTTCCTTCAATCACTGAGTGACTGCATATATGTGACAGTGCACTACAGGGCATGGACTCAAAGCACAAGGCATAAGTTTGAAGACACATGGGATGAACAACGACCACTTGAAATGATTTTAGGAAAAGGTATTTGCCTTGCTGAGTCATCAGTTTCTTTAAATATATACAAAATATATGCAAATGGATTCTGACACGTTCCTTGTTCAACCTGCGGTTAGTTTTTCGATTTGTTTATTGCATTTATTCTCTCTAATTACTCAGATAATTTGTGTTCATAAAAAATTCAAGCATCCTATAGTAGTGTTTATTTAGACAAGTGACGAAAATAAATGCATTGGGCTTCTCATGAGAGAAATATTTTGTTTCTACAACAGAGAAAAAAGAAATGACTGGCTTGGCTATTGGTGTCTCCAGCATGAAATCTGGAGAGCGTGCCCTTATACATGTAGGCTGGGAGTTAGGGTATGGGAAAGAAGGAAGCTTTTCTTTTCCGAATGTTCCACCCTTGGCAGATATATCTTATGAAGTTGAGCTTATTGGGTTTGATGAAACCAAAGAAGTAAGTTGCTTCCAAAAGTCTCTTCGCAAGTAGTTATCATGGAAGTTTCAAAATCTCTTTGCGAGTGCTTTGCTTCAGTAATATGCTAACATATATCTGTGGACTCTGCCTTTCATAGGGGAAAGCTCGTGGTGACATGACTGTGGAGGAGAGGATTGGAGCAGCAGATAGAAGAAAGATGGATGGAAATGCTTTATTTAAAGAAGAAAAACTAGAGGAGGCTATGCAACAGTATGAAATGGTTATGCACTTGTAATTCTTAGATATTATATTTATGGTTCTAGATGAGCTTCTGAGTTGTTACAGTCTCTTTATTTAGATTTCCTTTTTGACAAGATTCTGGTTTCTGTTAGGCCATTGCATATATGGGTGACGACTTCATGTTCCAGTTGTTTGGGAAGTACAGGGACATGGCTTTGGCTGTTAAAAATCCATGCCACCTTAACATTGCAGCGTCTCTTATAAAGCTCAAGCGGTATGAAGAAGCCATTGGACAATGCAGTATTGTAAGTATATGCTCGAACAAGAAAATCATATTTCATGTATGTGCTCAGCAATTGTACTATTCATCCTTAGATACTTGAGAGTTGGATTATAGTAGGCTTATTTGGGAAGTGAAATAGCATACTGCATCAACAAAATTTGGATTCTTTCCTTAGCTTTGACCTATTATTTCGGATTGTCGTCGAAAACGGAAATGCTCTAGTTACCAATACAAACTTTGAAGGCTCACTGGCACCATTCTTCAATCAAAAATCAAAATTTAAAGGTCCTTGCTTAAAATACTGCACTCTTATGATCTCTGTAGTATGTGCCCATGCGCCATGCTGTTGTTTCAAATTATATGACTCTTATAACTTGGAATTGTAAATGCACTGATGTCTAATAATAGATTTTTATGCATTGTATGAAGGTAGTGATACTTCAATACCCATCCATATAATATCAAAAATGAACCGTGATTAGCACTCCAAAAAAGTCATCATGCACTTCCACCATGTGCAATTTGTCTCTTTTGTTTTTACAAGAGAGGAGTGCAAAATGACTTTTTTGGAGTGCCAATAACAGCTCCCTATCAAAATTCTGTCTTAACTGTAATTGAACAATCGCTCACAGGTACTGGCGGAGGATGAAAACAATGTCAAAGCATTATTTAGGCGAGGAAAAGCCAGAGCAGAGCTTGGGCAGACAGATGCTGCCCGGGAAGACTTTTTAAAGGCACGTAAATTTGCACCTGAAGACAAAGCTATTGCAAGGGAGTTGCGTCTGCTTGCTGAGCATGACAAGGCTGTTTATCAGAAACAAAAAGAGATCTACAAGGGAATTTTCGGACCAACCCTGGAACCTAAACCCAAGCAAAATAATTGGTTGATCGTCATTTGGCACTGGCTATTGTCATTGTTCTACCGTGTCTTCAGGCGTGAAAGGCATAAAGCTGATTAGTCAAAGCTCTTGAAGTCTTGAGTTGTACAATAAATGAAGAAATTTATGTATGAAGTCTATAATGAACAAGACCATGAATTTCATTTGTGGAGGGAGTTTCAGGCCTTTGAGTTAAATCTTAGATGAAAACAGTTTTAGCCTGGAAGATACAAAGCGACTGTTCTGAACTGTTCAACAAAAGCTTATTTTTCTGATGTTCCCTTTGTTTGCTGAAAGTTTCAGTTGTGAATTTTTCGTCACTGCCATAATCTTTCAGATTGTTCGTGTGGAACGAGTCAGATTGCTTTCAGTAATGCTTCTTGTTTCTTTAGTTTACCTTTTGCTGGAGAACTCCTGTTTCTCAGTTACGAGTCTATTTGAATGGAGATTTTTTTTGGTTTTTGGGTCATAGTTTGAATGGAGTATTTGAAAGTAAAGGATTTGGATTTTGACAATATTACTGAACTAGTTTCAGAAAAACTATAAAATAATTATAATAAGTAATAAATAAATAAAAACACTGCATGGAATGTATTTGAAATTAACTATTGGATTTAGGTTTGAAATTATTCATTCCAAATGGACCCCATCTACGACTTTCTTGAGCATATTTGCGAATTTTGGTCTTAAATTCTGGAAATGGAATAGAAAATGTTAACCATTCAATATTCATGAAAAGATCATTTGCCCTCTCTGAATTTCTAATTTTCTATGTCCTCTCAGAAGGAGACAGGCACTGAAACTGTGAAAAGCATTGCTGTAACTTTTTTTTATATATATATATACAAAAGATATTCTACTTAATCTAATCTAAATTTCAGAGAGAAGATTCAAACCCGAGTACAAAATAAAGAGCACATTCCTCAAATCAACTTGACTAAACCATTTCTGTTGTAACGATTATTCTTTGTACATACATTAGAGGTGAATTTTCCTGTCATCAGTCACCAGTATAAAAATAAAATAAAATAAAAAATCATCCCAGAAGTAAACAAGCATATCTAATACATATTACAAATATAAAATCCGGGTTTGGTTTAGAATTTTACATAAAGCAAGAAACCCAAATATTTTTTTATCTTTTTTTACCAAGGATGGTTGGGCATGGACATCCAAGCACAGTAAGCACAGACAATCCTTTGGGAGATGTAAACATACACAGCAAATGATAAGCTCATCAACATCAAGTCCTTCCAGTCACCCTTTTGCTTTGGGCTTAAATTCTCCTTCAAGTTCTTCCCCAGCCTCTCAAAACCAACAAAAAGCCCCAGCAACAACGACTGCTTATCTCCTTGCTTCTGATCTTTCTCTCCGGGCTCACGGCCTTGGCAAGATAGAAGAATGGAATCTGTTCTTGGGCTGCTTCTGCTTTTGGGTTCAAATTGAATGGAACTATTTTTTATTTGGAAAGAATGGCAAATTGAAAGAGCAGATGGACATGGAAGAAAGATCAAATTTTGGGTAATTAAGAAGGGTTGTTGGGAGGTGGAGTTGAACAAGATTGGTTTCTCCATGGATGCTTGTGTGGGGAAGTGTCTGGTGTTTGACCATGGAAAAGAAGGAAAAGAAGAAACTAAATCATTCTCAGTGGCCAATGTATAAGAAAATATCTTTTTGTTTTTCCCTATTACAATGTGAGAAAATATCTTTTGTGGGCATGTACAACTTTTTTGTTTTTTGTAGGTTAGCATGTATTTAGTTACCCCCAAAAAAAGTGAGCATGTATTTTTGTGGGATTATTTATGTTTTCATAGTTTGAAATGCAAATATGAAGAAGAGTATGAAACTAACAAATTTGGAAAATCCACTATAAACTGGTCATACATCCATAGTATATGAATCATATACCCACCGGTGTAATCCAATAAAAGAGGGCCTTGATTGCAGATCAATAGTCAAATCCTATGACACTTTGATAATGATGTGTGTGAGACAAATCTACATCCCCTTCTAAACTATCGTATGTATTCAAAAAACATGGGGAAGTGATTTTCTCACTCTTTTTTTCTCTACTTACACTTCATTTTGCTTTTTAATATTTTTTTAATCAATTTTGTTCTTTTTTGTTCTATCTATTTCCTATTCTACCCTTACCCTACAATTCCCTTTAATAATAAGACATGTACAATCACTTGCTAATATTATGAAAGAATAAAAATATGAGACTATTATGCATACCTTACTCTCTACATATCTAAGCTCATAATGAAAGTTTGGTTAGTAGCATTCTTTGATTCTTCTACCTATAAACATGTTAGCCCAAAAAATTTGTTATCTATTAACTACAACAAAGATAAATAGTACTTACATACTTGGTAAAAAGACAAAGAATTTGGTGTACAAATACTTACATTCCTATCCATTTTCAAAATTTATTTTTGTTTTATTTTATGTTAACTTTTCTTAATTTCAGTTATCAAAACTTTAAAGGTAGAATTGAAAGAGAAAGAACAAAAAAGAACAATATTGATTAAAAATTATTAAAAAGTGAAAGGGAGTGTGAGTGCAGAAAATGGAGTGGGAAAATCAGTTTCCAAAATATATTAATAATAATTAATAATATGATGTGACGAGAACAAACAAAAAAATCTCATAATCAAGGCATGTTGATTTTGAAATTCAAATAATTTTAGCACTTCTAATATCATTTTTCACACTTCATTATCACTCACGCATGAACAATGCGTGAAGTAATTGCAAGATGATTTAAAATGTGAAAAATCATCACCCTTTTGGAATTTTGAGATCCAATTTGGTATGCCAAAGTCATTGAAATCAATCAAATTGGATTGTAATGATCGGTGGCAAGCCTCTTCAAAGGCTCATGCCTCTCTTGTTTGTTTTCCTCCTCTCTTTCTTCCTCTTCTAAACTTATATGAGGTTGGCCTCTCATTGAAGTTTAGGTTTTCCTTGTTTTTGTTTGGGTTCGGTCTGTTATGTTTTGTTATCTATGTATTCTCTTTTTTGCCTCTTAGTTTTTGTGATCTATGTTTTGTTAGCTCTGGATTAGTTTTGTATCAATGAATTTGGGATTCAATGGTAAGAAATATTCAGTTTTTTTTTATTCAACATAATAAATTCTCATCCTATGAAATTTGAACTCAAATTTCCTCTAAAAGAAAGTGGGACCTAAATTATGATAAAAAACCCCAAAAAAAAAAAGGTGATTGCCAAAAATATATATTCTTCTATGTGGATGTTCAGACATTAAAATACGTGCGGACGTTATATATTTTCTACTATCCCTCCCTACTTTTTCCCTATTTACAATGACATCCGCATACGAGAAGAACTATATATATATATATATATATATATTTGAATCTAAAATCTTAGTAGTTTGTGCCTTGCTTTACTTATGACTTATGACTTGTGAGAATGACTGTAGAATATTATGCTATAAGCTGTTTTCAAACAACTTTCCTTAGATCTTCTTGAGGTGTAAAGATTTTGGCTTTTCTTTTCTAATAATATGCACTTCAAACTGAATATTTTGTAATTTTTTTGACAAGAAAGGGGGAGGTCATGTAAGGAAAGGAAGATAGAGAAAGTAAGAGGACGAGCACACTACCTTCTTGGATAACTGAGTTGAACACGTGCAATCTAATATTAGAGTTAATTAACTTAAAGTATACATAACACCTGGAAAGTGTAATTTCAAATCTAGGATATCAATACCAAAATCCATAACAATTACTTTATTTGGTACAACGGACTGTCATGGACTCTGCTAAATCTGTCTTGGATTAGTTTGGATTGACCTAAGATTATCGACCTACGTTTGGTGGTGCGTCAGACTAGGAAGCTGGATTGTAAAAATAATGAAGACATATGTTCGGTGCTATGTCGGACTAAAAAATAATTATTTTAATATTTAAATTTAATTAGGAATTTTGACCTAAAAATAAATTTAAAAAAAAATAAAATTATGATATTTTTTGTTTAGTGTTTTCTTCTTCTTTTCTTTCTCTCGTTCTTTAAGTTAGGGAGCTGATTTTTCCACTCCCCTTTTCTCCAACTTAAACTCCCATTTTGCTTTTTAATACTTTTTAATCAAATTTTGTTCTTTTTTTTTTCACTTTTATATTATTCCTTTTTCTTTATAATTAATTTTCCAATTTGCACTATATTTTCAAAAAAAAAATTTTTTTTCCCTTTAATCGAGTAAGAAATAATTAACATGTATATTTGTCTAGGGCAAAATTACATGGTCCACTTACAAAAACTCATGCCCCACGAAGTAAACCTTGCAGCCATTTTTTGTTTTGTTTTTTTTTTTTTAAGGAAACAAATTTTATATGGCCACAAAGAAACATAAATGCATCTAACTACACATTTTTACATTTTCTTTTTCCATATTCATCTCGCTCTTCTCCCTCTCTTCTCTGTCATAACCATTCATAAAACAAATATTTAATGAAGAATTTTTTTTATGAACTTGTGAACATGAATCGGAAAATGAAATTGAGTTTGAGACTATGAGTTTCAAATTCACATTAATGGAGTTCTCTTTGTTTCATATGAGATCATTTCAAACCTTCATTTTGTTTGGGTACCTTCTCAGAAAATACAAACAGCCAGGGATTGAAGAGAAAGAAAAAATAAAATAATGGAAAAGAATTCTTCTCATATAAATATTTCAGCATTCCAGTCCGTAGGGGAGTCCAAAAGCCTAGGTTTTGTTATGTTACAGTGATGAGGGTGAAATCCAAAAGACTGGGTTTTGTTCACTCTCATTGATTGAGTATCCATATCAAAATATTAATATAGGGTGATGGTAGAATAGGAAAGAGAAAGAACAAAAAAGAACAAAATTGATTGAAAAGTATTAAAAAGCAAAAGAGAGTAAGAAAATTAGCTCCTTTTATTTATTCCTCTCTCTCTCTCTCTCTCTCTCTCTCCATTCTCGTTTTCTTCTTTTCTTTTCTTCCTCTTTTCTTTCCTTCTTTCTTCTCTCTATTATGTTATGGTGCTTGGTTATTGGTGGTGATGATGGTCGATTGACTGATTAGGTTGTGATGGTGGTCTGATTAGGTCTGTGGTGGTGGGGTTTTAATTCAAGCCAAGGATTTGACTCCAATCGGACTCACGTGTTCAAAATAGCACGTTCACTATTTTGCAAATCACATTTTGGCCTCATTGTATTAGTATTAGACAAGCGAATCTGATGTTTTTCTCACTGTTGAATTATACAATCTCATTTAAGTTAATCCCCTTCCTTCCCAAACTTAAAATTCAATCATTATTTAACCCAATCCCGATCAACAAGGCATACTAAACATGTCATAATTCATTACTCTCCATTCACTTCGAAGGAAAAAAAAAATACAAATTTATAAATAAACCAAATCCTAGACATGTATTTATAGAAAAACCCAAACACTATTTAAACATAGAAACACACCCAAAATTAACCTCAAAGTCAACTTTTTGGGTGTGTTTATAAATGAATTTTGAGTGTGTGTAATGATGGATTTTTAGTGTGTTTATATGTTTAAATAGTGCTTGAGTTTTTTTATAATTTAGTTCTTATTTTTGGTGTTTTAGTGAAACTCCAAAAAAAAAATACATATCTAGAAACAAAAAAACAATGCGTTGACGTTTGTGGTATTTGAAGACCCCTTTCAAACTAGGTCTAGTCTCTCTTATCCCCTAGGTTGTCGCCATTTTGACTATTAAGTCTCAGATTCACCTTACACGTGTAGGGTACCTTTCTCAATCTTATCTCGATGTTGGGCCCCAACTGTGCCCCCCCAACACCTCAAATCTAAAACTTAATCTACACCCTCCTATGATAACCCAACGAACTACTAGACCCTAGATTAAAAGGCGACCAATATCAAAGCCAAAGTCAAAAAAAGAAACGATATGACGTAAAAAGTATCATTATAGTCAAAACCCTCTTGAAAACGTTAAAGAAAACGTGTCGTACGAGGCAAGAGATTGAAAACGTGAAGGCCCGCTTTTTCATTCTTATACGACATGACTTTTTTCTGGTCCAGCCAGGCTTGTCATCCAACCATCCCTTCCCTTTTTTTTTTTTTGGTAGTCCCTTCCCTTCTATATTCTGCTCAACTGTTATGAGAGACGTAGAGTGCATTTAACAATTGGCAAAAACAAAAAGAAACGAAAATTGTCCATTACACATTACCATCAATCTACCCAAATAGAACATCAAATTCAAATGGTTTCTGAATTTTTTTTCTGCAACAATCTTTTGATCTACATTCATTGAACTGCAAACCCAGCTAGTCTAGTGCTTATCAATCGTTGGAGTCCACTCGACAATTTCGTTTTATGATCGAAACCGTTTATTTTTTCAGTCAATTTTCAAGCATCACCCTGAAAAAAATTTAGCCAAATCAAAACCAAATCGAAAATCATTTCATCATTTGATTATCATTGTGAACACTACGTTTATAGAAAACGGTTATGTTCTCACATATTTAGTCCTTTACAGCATTAGGTTGGCAAAATACCACAAAACAAAGTTATGAACCTGCATTTGCTCAACTAGATTACATGCAGGTACATTCCATCCATTGAAGTAAATTCCTCTGATAAATCAACACTCGATCCACCGTTAACCCCATATTGCTTCCGTGAATCATAAATGGGAGCTGTTTTATAACATTAAGAGATGGGGCAGTCTCTGTACAGATTCTGGTTAGTGGTGAAAAAAAAAAGGAAAAAAAGAAGAAATACAACAGAAACTACTTTGGAAATAAACCTAAAGATAGCCATAAAAACTACATTACAACATAAAATTATGGGGAGATAACGTTGCAAACACCTGCCGCAGTGAAAGTTCTATAGAAACCCCTGTTGATCTGCCAAATCACAGAGAAAGGTTCCTCTTTGTAGCTTCCATTTTTAATAAAAGATCTTTAATATCTGCTTCCATCCTCATCTTCATATTTGAGTACTCACGATGCGCTCGATCTAGAGCCTGTAGTTCTTCAAGTTTCTTGTTACGCATTTCCTCGGCCTCAACCAAACGCAACTTTGCTATTCTACTCCTATATTCTTCTTCAATTTTTTCATTCTTCGCAATCGCTATGCGTTTCAGCCCCTCAGCTTCTCTTCTTGCATCATCTGCTCGTGTTTGGAACATTTTAGCCTCGGCCTGCTTGATTCTCACAATGCTCTCCAACTCATCGAAGAGAGGTTCTTTCGGGGCGATTGTGTGCAACTCCGTCTCTATAATGCGTTTATCATGCTGGTCATAGTTAAAGCTAGGAAGAATGCTAGCTGCAGTTTCCAACTGAGGTGCCTTTTCTGTATATACAGACTTCAGCCATGCGGGTTCCTGGCTTGGCCCAGCAATCCCATTGCTCACTTTACTTTGATCCTTTCCAGATAAAACGGGTGTTTTGCCCAGCTTCGAATTGTCAGCATCTGAAACCACAGTTAACGACTTAATTAGCAATCTTATGGTTTCCATTTTCAACTAACTAAAAACAGAATTACAACAACAAAATGGCACAGCTTTCAGATTCAATAAAGCCAAGAGTTGCTGCTACGACATTCTGTACTCGTCCTATATCCTTAGTGATACTGGTACTACTTTTTTCCCTCTTTCCCCTAACATTCTCCCATGAGCATAAAAAAGAAGTTCAGAATCATTGAAATATACATTTTCAGTCAAGCCCCCAAAGAATACTAAGAAACACACAAGCTGCAAGACACATAATGTATGTAACACATCTTTTTATATAAAAAATTAAAAAAATGTATGTAACACAAGGACCCAAAAAACAATCATGCAAGCAACACAGAAAACAAAGTTACAGATCATAGATCCAAAATGACAAATTTGAAATTTACAACTATGGTTTTTGTAGCTCCTCAATGATTTTGCCTGCATTAAAAACCATTAGCTCTAATGGTTAAAGCAGAAAGAACAAAACTTCCCCGAAATATGTGCATTTTCCAGCTTCAATACATAAACAAAAGGCTAAAAAATTGTTCGATATATCAAAGGGTTTCCATATATCTCAAAACAAGGAAAACAACTGAAAACAATTCACTATTGACATCAATTCGCAAATATCCCCTAAAATCTCCATGTAACATCCTAATCTTGTAGCATGATATGCCAAAGCCACTTTCCAGATGGAAATTCCAAAATATTAGAGGAAAGTCATCTTAGAAAACTATGCATAGTGCTAAATGATTGGTCTTTTATACTTCAAGAGAACCAAACAATATATGACAAATTGAAAATATATTTTAGCCAAAACTTTTTTTACAGACAAAAGGCATGATTTCGAAACTAATAATTATGATCAAGTCTACAGATTATGACCCCAAAAGATTGGAAGGACAAAACAATAAATCCTTTCTGATAAAACATATAACTTACCCACAAGGAAAGCCATGATATAACTGTAAACATCTGGAAGGTCAGACTTATGTGCCAATCTTGCCAGGGATTGATCAGCAATTTCATAAAGTCGTCTCCCTCTCATGTCCTTGCTGACAACAAAAATTCTCTTGACATATTCAAGTTCCCTAGCAAGATTTTCAATTGTCCAATCCTTTGCGAAATTCTGAAAAACCTCCTTCACAAAGCCAAACATCTCAGAGGGATGATCACAGGCAACACAATGGAACTGCATCTCAGTAGTCCCTTGAGATCCAGTAGCACTGCGTCCATTTCTAATATAAGATTCCCGCAATGCACAATCCGCATGGCACCAATGGAGACAAACATCACACCCAATCCAACTACATGTATTTGAGGCCATATCAAATTTTGAGCACACAAGACACATACAAGCACTGCAAAAACCATTCTTTTGTGAGCAAACCTTGCAATCACATTCATCCACGGGCACAGGACTCCGACAAGAAGGATTTCTGCATCTTGAGTTCAGAAAAATCTCAGCCAAATCAGAAGATGACACATCACTCTCTTGCTGGAGGAAATCTGGTAGACCAGTCTTTAGTGCAACCAAGATTTCTAGTTGCGCACGATGGGCTTTTAGTAGCGTCTCCATGGTTATGTCAGACCTGCTTTGCAGTGCCTTCTGAAATGCAACCAGTTGCATGCGCTTATCCATATTTAACATAATCTCACGAATGGTCTCCTTCATACATGCTGCAGATTGTCCTGTCATTTCATGAAACTTTCTGGCCATTACATGTATTGGATCAGAGACAATCCTGGCAATGATTGTCTCGACAAAATCAGCCCCACCAATGAGAAACTGTTCTTGTTCCTTCTGGCTGCTAGTTCTATATAAACTACCACTACTTTTCTCTCTCATTAGTCGTTTCCTGTCAAAACTATAATTTGATCCCATTTCATGAGATCCAACGCTATGCGAAGGTGATCTAACATCTTCCTGGTGCCTTGATTGTCCACCTGTCAACTGCTTATGGAAGCTCAGCTGCCTTTCCAATCCATTTGCCATTTTAGAGCTTCCTTCAGGATGTCTAAGATGTTGTTGCCCTTGGACGGATTGACCATTTTGAACGCCTTGTGATGATTGAGACTGTTGTTGATGAGACCCATTTCCATTCATCAAGAGTCTTTGATACAAAGGAACTTCTTTACTCTTAGCCTCATTCTGAGACAGTGCCTGCCAAGGAACTTCTTTACCCTTAGCCTCATTCTGAGCCAGTGCCTGCCAATCAATCCCCTGAAAAAGGGGGCGACTTTTAACCGATTGTTCAAAGTCCATCGAGTTCTGGGTTAGCGAACAACTAGGGTTGTGATAAAATGACTGAGAACCTGAAAAAGACACTGACTGAGTAAATCCATCCGAGTTAGTACGAAAAGTGCTTAAAGACTGAACACTCCTTGCTTGATCAGGAGAACCAGGAGCTGCCCCAATAGGTAATAAAACATTAGGCAAGCTAAGCGAAAGATCAAGTGGCTCAAGTGCCAACTTCTCATCCTTCATACTAACACCAGAGTGATCAGCTTTCTCCCGTCTCCTAACAGGAGAGGTTGAAAACAACTCGAAACCCCTAGTGCTTGGTCCTTCCATATCATTGTCCATGCAAGTTAGGAGTTCTCTGGATTCTCTGGCATTCCATCCACCATCTTCTGCTGAATCCACCACATGGGCCGGTGCCACAGCCACGCTTTTCCCTTTGTCCTTAAAATTCTGACTCAGACCCACACTCGCATCGACCATATCCAGCTTAACCACTT
Organism: Prunus mume; assembly: GCF_029339155.1. Classification (NCBI taxonomy): domain Eukaryota; kingdom Viridiplantae; phylum Streptophyta; class Magnoliopsida; order Rosales; family Rosaceae; genus Prunus; species Prunus mume. The sequence goes on from NC_142702.1 coordinate 3,135,066, forward strand.
CATTCTCCTCCTCCTCCTCTGTCACTTCCTTATCCGACTCGGTGATTTTCATCATCATCATCATCATCATCCTCAGCCTTCACTTCAAGGTCTATTCCCTTGTCTTGCTTTGGTCCCTCTTCCAATTCCATCGACCTCTCCACAACCACGCCCTTGCTCACTTCCTCCTTGCACTCATTACCTTCCCTGAAACTCTCTTTTTCACCATCCCTATCTTCATGACCTTCCATATTCCGAGCTTCATCAATCATATCGTTCTCACTATTTGGCAACCCCTCATCTTTCTTTTCCTCATCTTTCCTTTCACACACATTCTCTTTACTCACATCTTTCACCTCTTCTTCATCCAAAGACTCGCCTTTATCCTCCCTATTCTCTTCCTCATCCAAAGACTCACCTTTCTCCTCCCTCACCTCGTCTTCATCCAAAGGCTCACCTTTCTCCTCAACCTTATTGGTATCCGTATCGGACCCAGTTCGATCCTGGGCTTCTTCCATTTCAGCTCCACCTTCAGGACCCAATTGGGCTTCACCTTCACCTTCACCTTCACCTTCACCTTCACCTCCTTCAGCTCCAGCTCCAGCTTGAGCTTCAGCTTCAGGCTCAAGCTCACCTTCCTCCATTTCACTACTAGCCCTACTCCCACTCTCAACCTGAACCTCCTCCGTCTCTCTCTTCCTCACCTCAACACTCTTCGACTGCTCACTCCCCACCGAATCCTTGGACCAAGTCGGTGACTTCGACTTCGACTCCGATTTCGACCCCTTTCCATCCCTAAATCTCCTCACCGGAGACCTAACCCTAGACTGTTCGCTCCCCGAATCTCTAGAATTCGACCACGTCGGCGACCTCACATCCCTCAACCCCTTCCCTCCTCTCTCCTCAAACTCCTTCCCAAACCTCCGCCACGACAACGCTCCGCTTCCTTCGCGCCTCGGCCGGTCCCGCTCCGATCGAAACCCTTTCGGAAACTCCGCCGGCGACCGCCTGGACGCGGAGAAGCTCTCCGACCTGTGCATCGAGCTACGATCGTACCCTCCACCATCTCTATTATACCGATCGAGCCCTTTTCTCCGGTCGAACCCGTCAAACTCTTGCTCCGGCCTCTTCCGGGCGGTCCTGGACCCGCCGCCGGCGCCGGCCGAGTCCCGATCATCGTAGGAGCGAACCGGCGCCAGAGAAGACGCCGACGAGGAGGAAGAGAGCAAACCCTTGCGTACAGTGTCTGGTTTGTAGTAGAAGCTTCTGTGCGAGGTAGAAGAGGAGGTCCGGCTGGGGTTCGGGTTGGGGTTCGGATTCGGATCCTTTCCATACGAATCGAGATCGTCGCTGGATCTCAGTCTCTTCATTTCTCCCCCAAATTAAAGAAACAGAAAAACAAATCTAGAAAAAAAATAAATAAAGAGCTAGAATATGTTACATGAGCTAAAGGGGCGTGGAATTTTGCCCCGAGGACATGTCGAATTTACGGGTATTGCCACGGGAGCTGTTCGAAAGTGAGCTAGGGTGTTGCAGAGAGACCGGTGGAGGAAGGTAAGGGAAAGAAGGGAGGGGTAAAATTGGGAAAATGGTGGTGGTGGTGTTGGTGTTTCAGTTTCGGTGTGTTGGATTCAAAGTTTGGTAATGTTCGAGTCAACGCAGTTTTAACTACTGAGGAGAGAGAGAGAGAGAGAGAGAGAGAGAGAGAGAGAGTGAGTTGGATACGCAAAGTGCGTGGAAACGCATTCAAGTGTGAGTCGTTTTGTTGGCAGAGCAAGGGGGGAGGTGTACTTTTGTTTGAATGCACAAAGTAGAAAGCTGCGTACTGCACCAGGCGCACGTTAGTTGTTGGTGATCTTCATTAAAAACTAGGGCACATTGGTACATAGTAGTAACACTTTTATTAATAGCAGACGTAGTCAGATTAGTTGGTCAGATTAATGAGTCGGTGTACTTGTATACAAGTTTGAATTTTCCTAATTTAAACTAGAGTTTGCATTATAAAATAAAAGTTTTATTACTAAATTAAAAATCAACATTAAAACTTTTCCTCCACGTACATCAATAAATGTTGAAGTTGCAATATTTTTTTTTAGTACAAACAATAGTATAAATTAAAGAAAACGAGGATTTTCAACACACACAACTAAGATATTATGGTGGTGCGCAAGGTCTAAAATATCGATGATTTTAAAAATATCTGTGGTTCAAAAATATGAAAATCTCAATGGAAATAATGGGAAATTATCGATATCGATAAATTAAATAAAAACCATGGAAAGTGTAAGAAAAATTGATTTCTCAAAACTCCTTTTCATTGATTTCTCATCCAAAGATTGATGATTTTATACCAAAAAAAAAAATTCTCCAAATGACAAAGTTGGCATTTGAGATTAGATTGCATGTACTTCATTAAGGTTAATGTTGTCATTTGCATAAGTTTTTTTTCAATGAAATCATAAATTTTTGGACAAATAATCAACAACAAATGGGTTTTGTGAAAACAAACTGAAACCTCAGTGGATGTTTATGTCATTTTTGGGACCAGAGGGGGTTTTGTGAAAACAGAAGAAACCTCAAAGGGTGTCAGTGCAAATAACTCTTTAAATTTTTCATCGTCTTCATCATCTAGATATTATCGATATTTTAGTCCTTAGTAGTGTGAACATGAGACCTTTGGATCTGCAAGTCAAAACTCTTTTTCATTAAGCAAATCCCATGGTAATAAAATATTCATATCAATGTACTATAAATTTGGTAAAGTAAGCGTATTAATTAGATCAACGCTATTTTGAAGCAATGATTGAAATATCGGCTGATACACTAATATATCTGCCGATATATCGGTATTTTCAACTGTCAACACCGATATCTGGAGGGTAAGGCCATATCTTCTCCTGTATCGACAATATATCCCCGATAAGTGCGATATTCCCGATATTTCCCAATACCCATAATAGAACCCAAAAAAAATTCAGAAGTTTTGAAGGTAATTGAAGCAAATTGAAACCCAAAAATAGTTAATCCTTGCCCAAAACCCTATAATTTATTAATATGAAGAATCCATGCACAGTCTACTGCCCACATACCTCCAATCCATTTGAAGATGGAATGACGATCAGTTTTAGATATATGAGCATAGGAACTAGACCTAATACTAACTCAAATGAATCTTATGATGACTATGGTTATGTCATGTCTGATTATAGTAGAACTAGTTACGGAGCTCGAGATGATAAAAAAGATTATGGACATACTAGTTAGTTAATCCTAACTATACCATATATGGGAGGACAATAGGGAGCTCAAGAGAGACCTATGTGCATCATGTTCAAACATAGCTTACAAACTACTCAGGTTACATGACTTGGTATGACTATTGTATGAATCTAGATGATTGTTCCTCATTGTTTGAACTCATATGAGCTCTTCATTTATGTAGATGGACAATTATCTAATTTGTAATCTAATGTTTAAACAAACTATGGATTTATGCATGGTTTATTCATTATAATTAACATTTTATTTTCAAACTTTTCATTAACGCGTATTACATATCACTTATATTTCATCATATGTCTATCTTATTATTAGTAAATTTTGAGTTTTATTTGTTCAATACATTCATTGATAATGTACATAATATCTATGTAAGTTTTACACCAAAATTATTTGTTTCAATGCCTATATCTGTCATTTTTGTTCATTTTTTTCCGATACCTAAAACGATAACGATATATCCCCCGAAATATCCGTAAATTGGAGGCCTGATATTATCTGCATGACCAATATTTTAATCCTTGCTTTGAAGAAAAACAATTTGTTCTGTTTAATCTCAATAATTTGTTAAGAATATCGAAAATACTATGAATGTTGAATACTACAAGATCATTAAGTTTCGGTTTTTTTTTTTTTTTTTTTTTGTGAAACAGTGGCAATTCAATTGAAGAAACAGGGCACAAACCCAAATTACAACATTAAGAACACAGCCCTGGAAGGAGGTTCTTGCAATATATATTGTAACAACAACACCAACTAAGCTCAAGTATTACAAGATAGTTAGAAAACAAATATACAACTTTAAACCCAGCTAACAAGGAGTTACAGATGATGAGGATCTTATTTCTGCACCAACCAGTGCTTAAGAGAGATCAAGACAGAGAACAAACTCTCAAACTTCATGGGATAGGAAATACCCCAAGAGTGGAGGGCATTACCGCTCAACTTCCACCAGGATATTTCAAAGAATATCACAGCATCTCCTAATCCCCCTTGATCCCCAAGCACAATAAAAGTAGATCCACCAAGATCAGCAGCCCCACCTCCAAAACAGAGAGATTGACACTAGATCTACTACACAAGTAGCAGATCTAGCAAGATCAGCCAAAAACAACCCCAAAAGACTGGGAAACAAACCCTCAAGAAAAGAGAGAAGAAACAAACCCTTGCAACAGCAGGGAGCAGACAAAACCCAACAGAAGTTGGGAGAGAAAACCTCTCCACAACATAACGGGGGGAAGAGAGGCCCGAATTATTAACTGAAGGGGGTGGATCCCCGGGAACCAAAGAGAAATGCATATCTGTGTTGGTTTTGGGTTAGGTGGAAAAGAAGAGTCGAGAAGAAACAAGAGCAGTGTCTCTTAAGTTTCGGTTTGTTTTGTAGTGCGACAAATATTTTGAATAAAAAATAACCTACGTATGATGTGACTTACTTTAGATGCTTGAGATGGGGACACTATAACATAATGGCCTAAAGTCACATCAACTTGTGACGAATATGGCAAAAGAACGACCTTATTTTTGAAGGATGGGTCATTTCCTTTTTAATAATTCACCTATTCATTTCACAAATCATAGATTCACAAACACATAGAAGAAAATTTTCGTCATTGTTGGTACCATCCTTCAATCACATTCAAAACACTGCTAATAATAGTAATATATAAAGTAAATATGAGATTTCGAAATTATATTTACTTGTCAGGAATGAGTAGTTGAATATTATTTCAATTATTGCTTTTCGTGTATCTGCTAACTGTGTATCGATTAACACATGGGTAGTTTAATGATTTCAATTCGTGGTATCCCTTTCATTTACTAACACATAAAAAAATTAAAACACATTTGTAATCTTTTAACGTTAAAATCTGTAATCAAGTACTTTTTTTATATTAATTATTTACGTCACATCAAACAAAAGAAATTAATCTGTAATGAAAAATTGTTTTAAAAATGATTCTGTAGACTCGTAATGTCAACATGCAACAGGGTTGTATGTTATTTTGTATTAGCTGAAATAGTTGAAGGCGGCTTACGCCATGTTTAATATTCTTGTATGCACCTACGTAAAACTTAAAAAACCCAAAAACAAACAAGAGCCGTTCCTTTTTTTAAGCAATCAAATTGTTTTATTGATTGGAATAAACCGTTATTTATTTGATTCGATGGCCGAAAATAAAGGAGAGCCGAATCACTATAAAACTTTGGGAAGAGATACAGAGAGAGACGTCAGGAGCCCATTAAACTGTTCAAATCACAGCCCAAGACCCTAACAAAGCGCCAAACCATTTGATCCCTTTTCCTTTTCCTCTCTAGGTTTAAATCCATTTTCTTTAACCAATAAAAGTTGGGTTGAACGTCCTTCTAATTCCGGTGTTTTGTTTGGATTTTTAGTCTAGTTAATATGAGCACATAACATACATTAGAGGCTGTCACATCGAAGTCGATTAACGTTTAATTAGGCAAAATTAAGAAATTTCCAGTGTAACAATACCTTCATTTGGTGTTTCCAATGCACTCGTGTTATGATATGTGTGTTTGTTTATTAATGTAATGCCATAAAATTGACATGTTGAGATTTTTTATGCGATCGTTACACAATTACGTGTTGTTACCAATGTGGCTCATTATAAAACGCATTCTCGTTCTATTTCTCAATAAAACGCAAGAAACAAATCGTCCAAATACAAAACACAAAAGGCCAAAGTAACAATTTGACAAAGCATATCGACCAAAATGGTATTTCGGCCCTTAAAACTGGGTGGAAACCACACATCATACACCAGCTCCTGTTCAAAGTCGTTGGGTTCCAAAAACAACCAATAGTCAAGCGTCCGAAAAGTCGTTGGGTACCGTATGGGTACCACTTGCTTTTACGGTTTTCAGAATGAAAAGAGTTGAGAAACTAGACAAAAGCAGGCCTATAAACACTTTAATCTGGTCATCAACAGTATATAGAAAATGACTTCTTCGCCTGTGGTAAGTTTTTATTGATTCAAATCAACAAAGAGAAAAGCAAAAGCTTGTCAAATGCTTTCTTTCTTGACAAGGCTCTAAAGATTGTGCCTTGCAGTAGGGAACTTAATCAAAGTCCAATAACTGGAGAAAACTTTTGTACGCATCAGCTACCACAAACATGAGAAAGAATTATATATCACGAGATAACACTATTTTACTATCTCCAACTAATCATGTTCCGTCACATGTGATAACTTTTCCACTGACAGCATGATTAGTTGGGGATAGCAAAATTGTTTTTATCCCTATAACATGCAAGTTCTTCGCATACAAAACTTGATGATCTCAACATCCAATTGGTACTTGCCACATCAAAATGAGACCAATACATACCAAACTTGAAAGTGAAATCTTCAAACTTGGTTTATCAGCATGATAATAAACTCCTCAATCTTGGTGACTCATTCACAGTTCAATTTGCTAAACTAACACAAATCAAGCTAGATCTTCAAGAGATTTACAACACAAATCAAACTTGATAGTAAAATATTAAAACTTAGCTTATCAGCATGATAATAAAATCAGAAAAACAACAATTTAAAATACAAGGGGAATAATGAGCTAGAATTCCCACAGCAAGCTTCTTTTGCACACTCAATTTTTAGCATCTACCATGAACAACAAAAAACTAGTCCTAGTCCTCTTCACTTGCATCAAAATCAGAATCCTCACTGACCTCCTTCTCACTCTCCGAGTCACTCAACACATACCTTGTCTGCCTGCGGTTTGCCCTCTGAGGTCTAGCTCTTGCCGCCACTGGAGCGTCACTTCTTTCTTCAGTGGATGGAGTGTCTACCTTCTCTTCACTTTCAGCCATCTCAACCTCCAAACTCTCCCTCCCCATCACGGAACCACTTTTCTTGTTGAATGGGGATGCCCTCATCTTCCTCACTTTCGGCTCCGGTGAAATCCCGGAAGTTTCAGCAGGCTTTAACATGTCAGTTAAAAGCTTCTGGCCTGATGATGATGAGGCTTGAGATTGCTTGTTAGCTGCGCCTCTCTTCTTTGCCGCTGCAGGGGGTTTTGATGCCTTTGTAGTTCCAGCTGCTTTTCTCCCTCCCTTCTTTCCTGCTGCTGGGGCAGCTGCTATTTCTACCTCAAAATCCTCGTCATCATCTATTTGCATGGCCCTTTTGCTAGGTTCTTTTCTCTGGACTGGTTCTTGTGGCACTTCGGTTTCCTTGCCTGTGGCAGTAAAACTAAGTTAATTCACTACTTACTGATTAGCTGGAAAAGCTCGTAAAAGGAACCATGAAACTCATTATTCATGCTTCTTTTTAAATGAACATTGCAAATTAATCCTTTTTTTTTTTTTTTTTTTCCAATTACTGAGAAAAAAGGAGAAGAAAAACTAATGTTCATTAGATAAGCGCATAATTATATTCCCAAGCATACGGAATGTTCCATTCTCTTTTAATCCAGACACGGCCTCTGATTGATAAATCATAAATGTTATCTAGCAGCAGTCTCTAGGAATGTAAAACAAAGTTAGAATACACAAAGGATTATAAATATAGCGCTTACCTGCTGAATTTTCGGGAGATGAATCAAGATTATAGGCAGCTAGTCTGTCTTTCAGCTCAAGCACTTCATCATCATCATCACTCAAAACTACAGCAGATTTTGCCTGCTGCTGTTAAACAAACAGAATAACATAAGTTACAGCTTTCAAAGGTAACAGATATTCCCTTAAAAAGGTAAAACAAAACAATTAGAAATAAAGCAGCAGCGCAAACCTTCTTGCCAGCAGGAGCTTTCTTTGCAACTGCTCCAACTTTCCGTTTCACTATCTCAGGAGCTTTCTCTGACAAAGCAAGCAGATCATATTAGTTAAAGAGTACATAAACCAAAAATTCAAAGACGAACTAAAGTTTCAAAGATGAAATAATGGCTGTGGGGTATTTTTAAAAGAAAGCTTTTAACTAATCTAGGCTTACCCATTTCAAACACAAAACTGGAAGATGTTTCCCTGCTTTCAGCAGCAGCTTCTGCATTGTTGGCCTTCTTATTATTCTTGCGTGGGTTTTTAGGTGCTGGTTTAGAAACCTTAGCAGCAGGTGCATTTTTCACTTGGTTTCGTGATTTCTTTTTTGCCTCCTCTGCCAGAGCCTCACTTTTCTCCAGCTCCTGATAGAAATAATAATACATCATACATGAGAAAGGTATAAAGCATAGTGAATAAAGAATGGTGAAACAAAATTAATTTTTAATACATACACCAAGTTCCATTTCAAGGGCATCAAGATCCTTCAACCACAGTGACCTTGGTGTTGAATTTCTCAACTCAGCAACCTCGTTATTGACCTTATCCCTATCAGCACATAGGGCCTGAACCCTCTCAATGGTTAAGGTCCCAATTGCCATGGATATGAGATACTCATAATCACTAATACGTGCTCCATTTCCACTGGCAGACTCAGAGTTCTCCTCCATCTCTTCTGTATCTTCAATTGCCCCAGCAACTTCTGGCTCTTGGGCCTTGGTCTTCTTTGGAAAGGGAGTGAAACCTTTCTGTTGGAGCTCAAGGAATAAATCAGCCCTCCTTCTATTACTCACAATGATCTCTCCATTTACAACAGCCAGGATAAACCTGACCTTGTTTTCCAATTTTAACAACTCCATCTCAAGGTTATCCAATAGTACTTTCTGCATATATAATAGAAAATCAGTTAACAGTTGTATCCATATCCAGGTCAACAATACAAACATTTGTCTACTGATGAACTCACCTTTCTTTTCTCATAGAATTCAAGTCTTAGGTGAAAAAACTCCTCAAGAACTGCAGAAAGAAGAAAATAAACAAACAGAAAGTCCAGTTAAATGAATTGTACAACAAATAATTAATCAAACAACCTCGAATTCTGTCACATACTTTGTTCTGGAGTGTCGTATTTCTTTATCACGCCTTTTGGATCAAACAGGTGCATATTACTTGTGCTAATGCTGGTGGTCAGTTTAAATTTCTTCAGCAAACCCTCTTGCCTGGCAGCCATTAGGTTCTCTTCAGGTAAGTGGACTATGATATCTACAGTACTGTGATCACTGTGCTGTGTGAAACCCTGCAGCATGCATAATGCACTTAGAAACTGAAAATGATCTGAAACACATGATGTTGATGAATATTGCAACTGTCAAGAGTTTTAGGTGACCTTACCTCAATGAATGGATCCTTGGCCTTGTCATTTCCTTGAGAGATAGACTCAAGGAATTCCTTATAATCTTGAGTCCACCTGCGGATTGGCAACTCCGAAATCCTAACTGTTGTCTCATTGCCCTCCTCTATGACCCCACATACGGTGTAGCTTACACCTGATTCCTTGACAGTTTTCTCAATAGTTCCAGCAAATCCTCTGTACCAGGGATCCATTGGCACCATTGCTTCACCATTGAGCAAGCGCCTTACATTTGCAACAATGTCTCTTGGATTATAATTAGGAATGTAAGAGCTCCACCCCGTCCCAATTCCTTCACTACCATTAACTAAAACTGTTGGTATAATTGGAACATACCTATAAAACAAAAGCCATATGTCAGTTATATTTATCCACCATCAATCTAAATGCAGTGTTCTTACTATAGAGACAGGAAAAATTATAAATACCAAGTTGGCTCAATAGATTGCCCATCTTCATTCAAGTAGTCAAGAAGTCTGTCATCATCCTTCGGGAAAAGGAATCTTGTAATAGGAGAAAGCCGAGTATATATATAACGAGCACTTGCATGGTCTTTGCCTCCCTAAGGTAGCAAAATACAAATGTAAATAAAAATATCTTGGAATACAGTTACGCAACATGACAAGCTTCAATATTCTTAAATAATTGACATCCATGGTTAATCTCACCAAGTTACGGGTACCAAATTGACCATTTGGTTGAAGAAGATTGATATTATTGCTGCCCACATAATCCTGTGCCATTCCAATGATAGTACTTGCAAGACTCTGCTCACCATGGTGGTAGGCAGAATGCTCAGACACATAACCAGAAAACTGGGCAACTTTTGCTTCCTTCACAAAGTTCCTCTTAAAGGAGCAGAACAGAATCTTCCTTTGACCTGGCTTCAAGCCATCAACCATTGACGGAATTGACCTTTGCAGATCAGCCATGGAAAACTGTATAAGCTCTTTGTGAACAAAGTCACTGTACTTTATAAGCTTCTCCTTCTGATCAAGATGTACAGAAGGCTGCAAATACAAAGAGTTAAGAGTTTCCATAGAATCATTTCCAAAATACAAATGTTAATGTAAATTGCCAAAACTTCCCACCTCAAACTGCCGAAGCCAGTTCTTCCTCTCTTCTATCTTCTTCTTACTGAAAGCAAGCTCAATTGCCTCCCCATCACGCTCATCTATCCAAATAAAATCTTTCTTGTGCATAGCAAGATTTTGAAAATAGTCCCTCCCTTCTTTAGACGTGCTTGTTCCCAGCCCCTAAAAGGATATAAATGTAAGTAGAAGAATAAGAATATAAAAATGGTACAATTTCAGTAACACTTCACGGACCATATAAAAAGATGGTACAATTTCTGCAAGTATAAGAATTAAGAATATTTCACTTAAAGTGAATACAAACCTTATAATACTTTATGGACCAGCCACTTGCATTGCCCCTCAAACTTTCCTTCCATGCCTCATACTCAGGCATGGAGTAAAATGCAAGTGATTTCCCATTTTTGTGAGTTGCCTGTATAGAAATAATATAAGTTATAGTTGTCTTTCAAGAACAATCTTCCACGTATGTTGAATTTGCTAAGCAAACTAGCTAAATCAAGTAAGCCAACCTTAACAATCGGAGTTATAAACTCAACCAAAAAAGATGGAATTTTAAGCAGTGATGGCCAGAAGGAATGAATGAAGTTGATCAGAAGTCCTTTGATGTGGGAACCATCATGATCCTATACAAACATTAAACTTCTCTTAGTGATCAGAAAGAGAAAGAAATGCTGTTAAGGTTTCATAGAAAATTTCAAACGAGAATAAAACCAAAAGAAATAGAAGCTTGAGGCATTCAACCTGATCAGTCATAATCATCAGGCTACCATATCTCAAGGACTTAAGACTGGTATACTCTTTATCTTGCTGCAGTCCAAGAATCCTCTTGATATTCTTAATTTCCTCATTATCCCTGACCTGAGTGGCACTAGCTTCTCTTACATTAAGCAGTTTACCTCTCAATGGGAAAACACCGTAATGATCCCTACCTACAACAGCAAGCCCTGCCATCTGTGTAGGATAAGGTATGTTAATCTATTGTAGACAAACAAGTTAAATGAATGTACCGAATTTGTAAAATATGAAAACTTACTGCAAGAGCCTTAGCTGAATCCCCTTCTGTCAAAATCAAAGTACACTTTTCAGAGTTCTTCCCTCCAGCTAAGTTAGCATCCTCAAGCTTGTTGATATTATGAACCCTCTCTGTTTTTGTCCCATCGGTTTTCTTCAGGTCTTTGTTCTGCTTAAAATTTGCCCAAGAGAGAAGACTATCCACAATTCCAGACTTTGCCACTGCAAAATAATTAGTACATGAAAATCAAGTTTGAGTATTTCAGTCTAGTTGTCTACTTGAACAATTGAACTAGTGTTACATACCTTTAGTTAAGAACGCTGGTGTAAGTTCACACTTAGATCCAAAACTATTTGGGCGAATCGTCAAAGTTTCCTTTGTTTGGGAATCAAATGCAGGGTTGTCAATAAGAGCATTGACAAAGACCCATAGATAATTCTTCACATTATGGGCTTTGAGGTTGGCATTCTTGTTCTTCTTATTCACAATATTCATCACATGATTCGTGATTTGATTTGTGACGTAATCAACATGAGTTCCACCCTTGATTGTTGCAATTCCATTCACAAAGCTGACCTGGTAAAAAGAAATCCGACAACATGAGACTCACAATTCCATGAGTACAAAACTTAGTAATTTCTCTATATCAATTTTTTTTTTTGGTGTTAAAACCTGTTGAAACTGCCCGTCACTGAGACTAACACAAATCTCCCACCTATCATTAACTTTCTCTGTCATCCTGTCAAATCAGTAGATATAGTGAGAAAATTCCTATTATAAAGAAGAAGAAAAAAGAACGACAGATTCAGAACCAATAACTTCATAACAAGAACCTTGGAAGGGGAGTATCTCTAGATTTACAGGCAGATTGTAAGTAGAGGTCAACATAATCAAGAAATGACTTTACAGGGACCCTCTTTCCATTCAGCTCAACCTTCACAGTCTTTCCAAGGCATCCAGCCAAGTCAATCACTCTCTTTTTCATCAATGCAACCACGTCATCTTCCAGATGGGTCATGTTAAACTTTGATAGGTCAGGCTTATATGTAACCCTGGTCCAGTTCTCACTCTCTTTGCACTTGGTGATGACTGGCTCAGTTTTCTTCCCCATGTTGTTAGTGAACACCTGAAATCAGCAAGAACCAGATTATTCAAGTGACATAAATGAGCATGATATCTCTGCCAATTGAATAAAACTCATAAATATACTTTGGAAGTTGGTGTTCACCATTTCAAACCCATAAAAAGTAAAATCCTAACATTTGAACATTTTGTTTTTCTTTACTATTCATATAATCTCATCAATCAAAAGGATCCCATGATGAAAAGAAGGAGATTATTTTCCTGGAGGGTCCTCCTAGAAACAAAATTAGGCTAACACCATATGATGGTTTTTGTATGCCAAAAGTAAAGTTCTCCGTTCATGTCCACATCAATGTTATCAAACAAACCCCTAAACGACTAACACAAACTACTACAGTAGCACACTAATACTAAAATACAGTCAAATCAAGAATTACATGCAACCCATAAACAATACACTCACATAATTTTCAAAAGATAAAGAATAAAACCAGAATCACAATTGGATACTAAATTCAAGATCCTATACCAGGTCTAATCCAAGCACAGTAGGCTTCAAACTGAAAATGAAAAAAACCTAAAAGCATCTGATACTACTCCACAAGAATTGAAAGCCCAGATCCGAATCAATCGGAAACCTACCTAGTCAGGATCCATCATTTTAACAAAAACCATGAAGAATCCCGAATAAATCACAAGTTACAAAAACGAAAATGCATATAAAAAACGAACCCTAATTAATCAGAATCCCAATATATAAAAACAGCAATAACAAACCCTAATTCCTCAATTCCACCATACATTAAAATCCTACAATACGAATCAAGCATCACAAAACTTCTAGAAAACACATATCAATACCTGCTTGTACTTCTTCTGTCGCTTTCCGTCAGCAGTCTCGATGATGAACTCAGTGGAGAAAATGTTCGTAAGCTTGGCACCATAGCCGTTGCGACCACCGGTGGTCTTCTTCTCCGTATCGTCGTAATTGCTACTGGTCAATAGGTGTCCGAAGATCAACTCCGGCACATACACCTTCTCCTCCTGGTGAATCTCCACAGGCACTCCAGCCCCATTATTGTAGACACTTATACAGTTCTGCTCGACGTCAATGGTGACTTTCACGGCGTCCATGGACGAGTCTCGCTGTTTATTATCGGCGGCGTTGACGAGGATCTCATCGAAGATCTTGTACAGTCCGGGAACGTAGCTGATGGAACGGTTAACCATCTCGTCGTTTTGATAGACCCATAGGATTTGGGTGTGCTTCTCGATCGACCCGATGTACGTGTCGGGTCGGAGCAAGATGTGCTCGAGCTGGCTCTTCTTCTGGTACATCTCTTCGATCGTCTTGCCTTGGCCATCAGTTGGGGCTGGGGCTATGTTCGCGCTGTTGCTGGTTTGGAGTGGGCGCTTCTTCTCGATCGCCATGGCTGTGGCGTTTGGAGAGAAGGAGAGACGGAAGGTTCCAGAGAGAGGAAATGGGTGAGTGAGAGAGGGGGGTTAGGGATTTAAAGGAAGGGTGCAACGGTCAATAGGGATTTGAATTCAAATGGAGGGGTTTTGGGCGCGGTGTTTTGAAATTTTGGGATGGGCGATCAGACGGCTGTGGTTTTGAGTTTGGGAATCACGTAGATATGATGAAGGGGAGGACAGAAGGGAATCAAGGGTTTCGGTCCATCTCTGTTGCAATGGTGCGTTGCGTTTTTGATGAGTTGGCTGCACGGTACGGTTTCTCATATGATTATCTCATCATGAATATATTTTTTTTCTTTTTTTTTTCTTTTTTCAACATTTATTTTTCTATGTAGAACATTTATGTTATTTTTATTGATTATGAGTTTTTTTTTTTGGAAGAGAAAAAAAAAAAACTACAGTGCACTTGAGCTCGTTTGGCGACTTGTGTATAAATCACTAGATTCAAAGTATTTTATAGAGGAAATGAATATAGAGGTGAATGATTTTATCATTCATTTTTTTTTATCATTTTGGGGAGATTAGAAAGGATAAGTTATAAGGTGTTGACATCTTACCATTCAGGGGGATTGGATGAAATTTTCTTCTTAAATAATCCATCTTTCTACCTTCAACTTGGACAACACTCCTTCATTTCTTTCTTCTACATGTCTAAGTTGTTCAATACAGTTCAATCCTAAGTACCAAATGAGAATATTGTTTGCATTCATAAAATATGAGTCATTCCTCCTTCTATACAAATCATAAATTAGCACCTATATTGATAAGTAGCACTATTTCTAACATCATTCCAATTTCTTTTGCTTATTTTAATAATTTTTTTACTACAAATTTTCCCTTATATAAATACAAATAGTGGTGGTGAAAAATACATCACTCATACTGAAAATGGCTTGTTAAAAATACATAAAAAAATTGGATGCAAGGTTGTTAGAATGTGATTTATCTGTGTGGAAAAACCGGCTCTTTATGCAAGGAACCAAGTCTTGTGTTCGAATCATCCTCCCTTATTATCGTTTGTATAAAGAAAAAAATAAAAATTATTTGAGATTGTACAAATATGCGAAACAACATGAAAGATAATGCAATTCAAGAAATTTAAAAACTACAACTCATTTCTCAAACTGAAACTAACTTAAGCACCCAAATCCCTTTAGGACATAATCCTAAAAGAACTTTTGCTTTGTTTTGAGCATCTTCAAGGGAATATCCAAATGAAGTAGACAAAATTGTTCTATAACAACCTATGTTGCATATTGAAGAAAGAAACTATTATTTTATGTGGCAACACATTTGAAGGAACAAACTATATATGTGGGAATTGTATAAACGTTATTATATTATTTATTTTTGTCCTTTTTTTTAATATTGATTATTATTTTTATTTTTAGGTGAGAGATGTGAGATGATATTGTATTTTAAAAAGTAAGTGGAGCCCAATATACATATTCATTTTAAAATAGGCAACATTGCATATTGGGGAAAGTATGCGTTGGTGCAGGTGGCTCGATACAAACTATTATGTGTAAGTCCTACATTGGAGAATATAGCAATAATCTACAATTTAAATATAGGTGCTCCACTTCTTATTGTATCGAGGTCTTTTAAGTTAAAAACCCCACACTTAGAAGTTCATTGGGCCTTCTCTCTTCTAGGTGGTTAAGGTAAAGATAATATCTGTGCATAGTTGGGATCGAGAATGGACCCCTATTGGGCCTGTTGGTACAACAATATGTATATTTTGCTTACTCCCTTGGCACATCAAACATTATTTGCATACATTGCCCATACCCTTTGTGATGCTTAGAACATCTCCAATGAAAATAGCAAATTTTTTCCTTGAGGGTCATTTGTTAACCTATATGTGGCGCCTTTATTGACCAAAAAAATATATATACATGGCACCTTTATACTAAAACTTGCCACTTCAAAACTTTGTCCCTTTAATCCACCCTTCAACCCATCCTTCAAATATGTTAGGATGAATAAATATACAATACTTTTGATTAAAATATGTTGTGGGACTTAATTTGTTATAGGTAACTCACATGTGCACATGACATGACACCACAGTGGAAAAGTGGGTCAAACTCTCCCCTTCCCTCCTCAAGAGCACCTGGGTTACATTCACGTAATAGACAATCTTGAGGTAACCCAATATAATACTTCTCTCTCCCTCCCTATCTTGGGGTGGGCAGTGGGTGTGGGTTAGGGCTGGTGGTGGGGGTGGCTCTGCCTTATTCTCTTCTCTCATCATGAAGAAAATATAAATTTCTTCATTCTCTTAATGATGAACATATATTAAAAAAAATAAAAAATAAAAACAAGTGATAAATAAAAACAAGAAATATCCCCTCATATCATCCCCCATCTATCCTACTAAGCAATAAAAAAGAAATTACTTTTTTCTTTTTCATTTTTGCAACTCCAGCAAGAGGAATCCAATGCCATAAATTGATCAAGGCACCCATGTGCCTTCTCCCTCAATCCTCTGCTCTTATTTCTTATGATTTAGTGGTGCAACAAGCCGGCTCCACCATTGTAACCTGTCATGGAGCTCAACTCATGCTGCCACCTTGGCCATCGAAGTCAAAGAAGTCATGTCTAAACAAAGCCATCGTAGCTGTCATCTCTCCTGGGCCAATTGGTTGTCTTTTGACGCCGTTGTCATTTGGTTGTACAAGGAAGGAAGAAGAAGAAGAAGAAAAAGGGAAACAAAAACTCCACTATGAAAAAGTCGCATTTATCCTTCATATTCCCCTCACGTTCACATGATTAAAACTCACATAAAATATAACGGTGGACCAATTCACCGAATAATAAAGAGTTTGTGGACCATTTGAATAAATAATTTAATTGAGGGATCAAAATACAACTTGGGTATAAGTTTGAGAGTCACTTGAGTAAATAATCCTATATTTAAATTACTGTGTTTTAAATTTGCTACTTCCATTTGAGGGGCTTTTGTTCTCTGTGGCATATCAAATCAACATTGCTACGCGATGTACTAATTTCATTGGAGATGCTTTAAAATATGCAATCCTTAAACAGACTTGTACATAATGTGGCAAGCCAAACAATTTCACAAGAATCACCATAATCTAGTTTCTATTAGTAGATGCTCTTAGAAATTAAGTGCTTGTTTGACATTGTTAATTTGGGGTAATAAGTGATTTTTAAAAAAATTTAGGAAGTCCAGCCCATTTGGTAAACTATGAGAAAATTATTTATTGTTAAAAATTGCTTTGAGAGAAAGTTATAAGGGAAATCAACTAATGAGGTACTTTCATTTTCTGATTATGCAAGAATCAGTTTCGAAGAGGTGCTGGGTTTAATGATTATGCGGGAATCTGTACCAACTACACTTTTAACAAAAAGTTTACCTTAATGTTGTAAGGGGATCATTTTCTTTGTAAATGAGTGTTACAATGTTATGGATTAGGATTCACCTTAACGTTGTAACAAAGGTGCAAAGTCTCTTAAATGTGAAACCAAAGATTGTAATGTACAAACTTAAGGATATGATTTACAAGCTTATGGAATGCATATGTCCATGATAGTGTAATAATAGTCCTTAATGATGTAAACTCTTGTGTTTACAAGTCTAAGGACCCAATCATTTGCTTTGTAAATTAAGGTATAACATATTTATATATTTTTCATTTAATATTTATTTATAATTCTATATTATTAATATAGAATTATTATATTTGATTATTTTTATATATATATATATTTATAAATACACAATGAAAAAATAAAAAAGAAATCACATTGAAAACATGAAGAAAAAAATTTGATTAATAATTAGTCGATTTTACAAAGAAGTATTTATATGATCATATGCTTGTGTATGATAGTGTTCTTTTGCTTAGCAATAATATGTTATATTATATGCAAAACAAGACTATACTTTAAATTAAGAATCAATTTTATAAAAATCTATATTCTTAGATTTTAAAGTATTAGCAATAATATGTTATATTATATGCAAATATAAACTATACTTTAAACTAAGAACAAGTTTATAAAAATCTATATTATTAGATTTTAAAATATTTGGTGAAATAACATTTGTATATATATATTTTTTATGTATTTTATGCACATAAAATTGTCAATGAACAAGATATATATTTTATAAATCGTAATCAAGATGTTTACAGAGTTATTTAACATAACCACAAATGAATAAATATTTGACATGTGAAAATTTAATGTTTTACTAAGTACTTTTTGAAACTTTAGATCATTCTATTATTTTTCCTAATTTTGTTCACACCTAATATTTTTATATTTTACTAAAATATTTGGTTTTTTATTTATAGAAATCATTTACATCCTAGTTACTGGTGAAATAATAGAGAAATAATAGAAGTGAGATTAGTGGAAGAAAAACATGGAACAAATTTTTTAATCCCTATTATTATTATTATTTTTAATCTAAATATATTTAAAATTTATGTTTATTGTAATTTTCTTTTAATTTATATTGGTTTTTTCAATTAATTACATTCTTATTTTAAATTTTCATATACATAAACATCAACCCAAAAGTGAAATTAATAAATAATAAAATTAAACTAGCCTACTATTCGTATACATTAAATCAACTCAAAAGATAATAAAAATTATATATATATATATATATAGTCCCCTTCTATTAAGGGATCCTTCAAATAATTTTATTTGAGGGACGCCCATTAGGGTACGTTACAATTTTTTTCCCCAATGATCCAAACAATTTTTTTTTCATTCATAGATCCCTTAAAAAAAAATGACAAATCGGAAACCGTTTCAAATCCAATTGTGTCTCACAAAATCAATGAACACGGTGATTTAAGAAAGTATTAAAATTTCAATAACTCAATTGAGTGGTCAAATAATATCGGATTCAAGTGATTTTTTGTAGCATGATCTTTGAATGAGTATCTACAAAATAGACGGTTTGGATTAGTGAAATACAATCTGGAGTGGGGCCTACAAAGATCCCTCAATGGAAGCTCTCTCTCTCTCTCTCTCTCTCTCTCTATATATATATATATATATATATATATAAACATTGCCTTTTGTCTTTTTTATATTGCTCATGTTGGCTATCAGCTTTTTTGGTTTGTTTTTTCTCTTTCTTCCTTCATCGGTTGTACAGGTTGGTAGGATTCAATTTTAGTGTTTGTTAAGAGCCATAGATTTAAAGTGATCTAATGGCTGAAATTTGGGCACATCCATGCTCCTAGCGCATGGTATAATTTTTGAAATTTATAATGTAAGTTAGTTCCTCATGTACCCAAAAGGAACCAATGTTGTGACTAGTGATAGAGTCCATCTATTCCCAATAGAATAACTTTTATGGAAGCTCTATATATATATATATATATATATAGGTTATAGATTTGGACACATGGACCTTTCTGTCAAGCACATTGAAACTTTTTGCCCATATTTGTATAACTCACATGTAGCCTAGGGTTGTGCCTGACTACATTTGTTAATGTAACTCCATATAAGTTTTTTTATTTTGACAAAAAAAACCTCCATATATAGTTTTAATGTCAAATATTTCGAAAAAAAAAAAAACATTTGTAGGAAAATGAATTTCAAATGTATTCTTATCGTTTTTCTTTATTGACTTTTTTTAGCCAAGCAAGATTAGAGACGTAAAAGAGCTACCATACTCAACTTGAAGGGAAAAAGACGAATCATACAAATTATTGGGTTTATTGATGTCTACACTTTAACATATGGGAGTTCAGTCTTTGCAATCTATAAATCTGTCATGCTTCAGATATGCAACAAATTGATTATTAGTAGTCACTTACTTTGTGTCTGTATATGATTCTTGTCATTTGACTTACAATCCTTTTTGTGTTTGAATATGCTTCTGGCATTTATCTTTTATACCAATTTGTTTGATGAGACAATAATAAATATATTTCATAATCATTTACGGCGTTCTTTGTTCTTTCAGGAACAACTAAATCTCCCCCTCACGACGGGAATTTTGGTCTCATCAAAATAATACCAAGAATGTCATAAGTATTGTCCTTTGGGGACCTTAATTCATGTCATAAGTATTGTCCTTCAAGAACCTTAATGCATTAGGCGTGCATCATATTAATATTGACATGTTAATGGATTGTCCTTCTAGGATTTTATATATGCAGTGTATTATCAATGTATTCAACTTGCAATCTTCAGAATTTGCACAGTATTTAATCATTTAGAAATAGATACATATCAGGATGATTCAAGCCTTTCCTCTAGAATGGTCTTTCATATGTAATCCAAGTCATTCTTCTAGAATGATATTTTGTACATAATGCAAGTCCTTCTTCTGGAACACTCTTTTGTACATAAAACATGTTGTTCTTATAGAACGATTTCTTACATGTCATTCTTCCATAATGGTCTTATCTTCTCATTTTGTGCTTTGAACTACATGTTCAAATTACATATAAAAATAATTAAAATTAAGAACTAAGGAACTCGAAAGTTCCAATTAGAATTTGGTTACAATATTTTGATTCAATTGTGGAAAACATGATAAATATAAATTTTTTCAAAAAAAATTTGATTATGAATTTCATGTTCAATTAAAATATCATATATGTTATGCCAGAACTGTAGATTCTTGACAATGTATGAACTGCAGGTTCTTGATAAGATATGAACTTCAGGTTCATATTAATATTAATCTCAATAAAAATGATGAACTTTGGAT
Organism: Prunus mume; assembly: GCF_029339155.1. Classification (NCBI taxonomy): domain Eukaryota; kingdom Viridiplantae; phylum Streptophyta; class Magnoliopsida; order Rosales; family Rosaceae; genus Prunus; species Prunus mume. The sequence goes on from NC_142702.1 coordinate 3,155,904, forward strand.
ATATATTTACACATATCTGGAACTTCATGTTCGAATACATATATCAAATTTAAAAAAGGATATTTGGTTTTGAACTTCAGGTCCAAATTTGTATTAATATGATATTTTTCAAGGTAATAAAATAAAATGATAATAATTAATAATTATAATAATAATAAATTAAAAAATCTGAAATCCAAACAATGTCAAAACTTCAAGTTCTTAACATGATGTTTATTTTCAACCCAAAATCATAATACATATGCACTTGTTGAAATATCAATTTGAAGGTTGACACAATTAGAACTTCAGGTTCTAGAATTTCCTTCTTTTTTAATTTAATGCACATGCGACCGAAACTTACAGTTTGGATTAGACAAAATAAGAACTTCGGGTTCTAAGATATTTGAAATTTGGATTTTAAGGTATTTGAACTTCGGGTCATATGAGGAACTTCAGGTCCTTAAATACAAATTATTGAAATGAAAACAAATAACTAAATATAACTATAATAATTAAATGCTAGAATAAAATATTGTTGGAATTGTTCCAAGTTAGAGAAAAATCAAAGAATTCCAAGTCTTTATTTACTTTTTGAGAATTGCAGAACTCCAAGTCCTTATATAGATATTATATGGATTGAGAACTAAGAGACTTCGGGTCTTTATTTAATTATATAAGAATAATTTAGGGACTTTAGGTCCTTGCATAAAATAAAATAAAAATGAAATCGAAAGAAAATAATCAAGTAAAAGTGAAATACAACAAAAATAAAATAAAATATTATAATAAAATAAATTGTTGAAACTTCTGGTTCCAATGAAAAAAAGAATCAAAGAGCTTCCGGTCTTCATTTGTCTTTTAAGAATTGGGGAACTTCAAGTCCACAAATATTTATATTATAAGGATTACCTTTTAAGAACTGGGTCTTACATATAAAATGTTGACAAAAATAAAATACAACAACAAAAGTAAGACAATAATTAAATTGCAGCAAAATAAATAGTTGAAACTTCTGGTTTCAATAAAAGTGATTGAAGAACTTCTGGTCTTTTATGCCTTTTGAGAAAAATGAGGAACTTCAAGTCCACAAATAGTTATTTTACAAGTATTGATATGGAAGATCTTCTGGTCCCAATTAATTGAAAATGAATTTAGGAATATGTAAACCTTAATTGACTATAAATATAATATAGTATGCACCAATAATTTCCTCATATCACTTATAATTATCACATTTGTTCAATATTTAAACTTCAGGTTTAAATTATTACGATATGGACTTCAGGTTCCAATATCTGAATTTACAAAATTCCTTTTTTCATTCAGGTACATGGTGCTAAAGTTGTTCACAATAAATTGAACACATTACTGTATAGTGGGATTTACAGCTCAAACGAGATTACACAGCTTATGAATATCTTCAAATTTATAAACCATAACAATGAGAGAACCAACTAATATTTGGTATTGATCAACGTGGTTCACATTAACATTTAATCACCTTTTCACTTTGTAAACCATGACATTATATATGTACATACACATATCTAAAAGGATTTTCTGGCCCTTTTTAGATGTATAAATTGTAGCTTCTGGCTCATTCCTTCATATGTATAAAATTTAGGATCTTCAAGTCCTTCATTAAATATATTGAGGATCAAGATGTTCTAGTCTTAATTCCCCTCTTTTTTTATTCCAACTCCATCATAATACACATAGTAGAGAGTGAAACAAATATTATCTTTTCGTATAAATGTGAACCATTTATAATAAATAGGCATTGATTACTTCTGGCAATCATGATTTCAGTTATATGTATAATACAAGACTCTAAGTATCAATATTATATGCATACAAATATACATATATAGGTATATATACATATAGTAAAACAACATTTATCACAGTATACATAAAGTTAAAAGCCAAACCCATGAACTAACTATATATATATATATGTATAGGTTATATAACATATTATATTACCATTGTAAAACGAAATTAACTAATAATCCAAAATAAAATAAAATGAGTAAAGTGGTATAAACAAAGAATAAAATAAATAAATTAAAGACTATGAAATTCCAAGATAATCTAATATTAATGCGGATTCAATATGTAGATAAAACTGCAAGTTTAAGAATTGGATTTCCAACCAATTCAGGTTCATATAGGCACAAATAAGTAATGAACTTCAGATTCATATATAGTATTAAGATCCATGAAAAACTATTAACTTCAGGTTCATATACTCGAAACTTTAGGTTCGAATACGTAGATCTAAATAAATTGAATTAATAGTTGTGCTTTGAACTTCATATTCAAATTGATGTATATGCACTTGAAACTTCTAGTTCGGGTTCTTGACATAGTAGGCCTTATGGAATTCTAATTTTGATTAATACAAAATCAAGGAGTTTCATGTCCTTATGTGCTCTTTAAATTCACGAAACTTCACACCCTCAATTATTTGGAATCAAATAACTTCAGGTTTTGATTCAATCAAAAAGACTATAGGTCCTAATCAAGTTATATGATGAAGATCGAGGAACTTCGAGCCCTAATCTTTTGTATAATACAAACTCATTATAATAATTAAGATGGACTCTATGTCCTAATCAAGTTATAAGACGAGGATAAAGGAACTTCGAGCCCTGATCTTTTGTATAATACAAACTCATTATAATAATTAAGATCATGCATAAAATTAAATAAACAAACAAATAATAAAAAACATGGCATTATATTTATGTGTAATAAGAATAAGAATCTTTTTTTTTTCTTCTTAAACGAGCATAATGAAGTTTGATGGTGAGTACAAAGAAACTCTATACCATGTGATGACTCTAGCTCATATAAGAAGAAAGAAAATTTAGAGATAAAAAAATACCAAGAGCAATGTCGTGCTGATAACGTATTATATAACTAAGGGAAAATTGTAGAGAGAATTAGAAAGTAGAGAAAGATAATAGAATTTGTGTAAATCAACTTGTATATCTCATGTTGATAAGACCTCTTATTTATAGGCTTACAATGGTAAGACATTAACAACTCATAAGTTTCAAGCCCATAACTATGGTATTTAGTGTATATGTTACCTAGAATTAGAAATGGTGAATCCTAAGAGGTATGGTGGTCATCCACCAACTCATGCATTTACAATAATTCTTTCTTTATTTACTCATGCTGATGTGGTTTATCCTTTCTTAGATTTCTCGTTTCTTAAATTATTTTCAACATTTGACCCAAAAAAAGAATATATTGAAAAGAGAGTTTGTTTTGGATTTGAATAGCTCTAGACGACTGAAAATGCTGAAATTAAATAATAAAAGTAAGTTTATAAAATAAATGAATAAGTAAATAAACGAAATGAATGAAAAGCCTATCAACTAATTGGGTTGTGTCGAAGACGATCGCATACTGAAGGAGGGAAAGCAGGTACCCATGAACCGAATTTCTATTGTGTTTTTGTTTTTCCCATCTCTCATCTACTTAAATTATTGCTGGCTTTCTGTTTGGTGGCCGAGAAAGTTCAATGAAACCGCAAAGAAAATAAAATTTCAAAGTTTCTCGATGTTAGTTGGGATCTTAAAATTGGATTCATAGTTCGACAGCAGCGAATTGTTTTCTTGAAATTGAATTTGAATGTATAAGAACTTGGAGTTCAAAATTATGGGAATTGGGTAGTCAGCTGTTTGCTTGAAATCGAGTTGGATATTGGATTGAAGTTAATGGGTTAGTTCTTGAAATGACATTGCTTTTTTGAAAATTTGATTTTCACAGTTAGGCATGTAGAGTTGTTCTATATTCAATTAAATTGAAGTTTTGATGATTTGTAATGGACTTTAAGCTTGATGAATTGTTCCTTAGCTTGAGATGAATGATGGACTTTTTTCATAAAGATTATGCTTTGTTAGTTTCATGGGGAAGAAAGGAGTTTGGGTCAATGCTTTGACAGGCAAGGCGTTGATGCGAGGCATTTTAGTCGCGTTATGCGAGGCATAAACCTTGAAGTAGTAAGGCGTATGCCTTTTGAATATTAATTTATTTATAAGAAAATTTTATGAATAATATTATACCCATATGTGCTCTTTGATGTATACAAACATACTTTGTTGGCAATATACAAATTAAACTTTTGTATCTCGTGGTTTGTACAACCTCATTACTTCCACTTTATGATATAAATGCATATCTAATGTCCATTCGGGCAGTTTTTGTCCATCACTTCATTATGAGTGACACGGGGATTTCCATAACATGCTTCCACTTCATCACATAAGACAAATTGCAATATGGGATGCATTCGCTTTCATATTTCTGATAGTTGCACTATATTCGAACATCTTTTCGGCCAAGATATGCACAACTGCAATTATTTTGCTGTTCACCATATTTCACTAAATATACAACTGTCCTCCGAAATTATAGAATATTTTTTCATGAATGTGTGCTGACGAAACATTGATCTCGTTACATACTAATATAAAGAACCTATGTATGTAAATTTGGGAAGCATGTTGCTCAAGAATTTTCAGTGTGGTTGTAAGCACTTTCTTTGACTGTTTTCGTATGCATTCAAACAACTTAACGCCTTTTCTCAAGTAATATTTCACAAACTTGTTCATATATTTACGCATTGAGTAGTACACATACCACCGAAAAAACTTAGGTGTAAGGAGTGATTTCGCCTACGCATCTTGTTTTGCATACATCATTTGCAGCCATCCTTTTGTTTGTGTGTAGTAACTTTGTCCTTCAAAAACTCTAATTTCTTTTCAAACTCATTGATTGTAATTGGTTCCCAAAGATATACTTGAAATGATCGTACCAATTCTTTATCATTTAAGTTATTATGTGCATTCCTTACCACGTTCCATGAGCACAACTTATGATTGCACATGGGCAACACATAATTGATTTATGCTAATCGCCTCATCCCCATCCGTCAGTATTGATGTAGGCTTCTTGTCTTTCATGGAGGATATGAATGTCTCTAATAACTACTTTTATATTCCAAAGATCTCGTCAACCAATATGGCACAACCAACACTATCCCGGTGGTTGTTTGAACCAACAAATAATACTAGAGGCTTGTCATACATATTGGTTTTGTATGTGCTGTCGAATATGAGGACGTCTCCAGAGGCAACATAATTCAAAAGTGAAGTAGAAGTGTCTCAAAACAAGTTAGCAAGCATATTCTCCTAATCTACACTAAACTTACAACAACAAAAAATCAAGATCCACTAACACTTTCTCTTTCATGTAGGCGAGTCTAACTTCAGTGTTGCCGTCTAACAATATTTTCCTACGTGATGCATCAAACTTCTTCTTTAAGAATCCAAGTCCTCAGCTCATGCATTGATGTAGGCTTAAATCCTACACCATATGCTGTAATCCCTTCCACCATAGGTAACCAAAATGGATCATTTACAATATTAAATGGGAGTGCTCTAGAGAAGAAAAAACAACCAATCTTTCAACAAACTTTCTTTCTTTCTTCTTATTTGTATGCTGAATTTAATGTACTTTGTCGAGCTTCTAAAGTGACAAATCTATCCATTGGTCCTTTTGATTTAGGTTGTGCTCTAAGAGCCTCATCAACTGCAACATTTCTAGTACTGGGGATTTCATATTCTTTATCCAATGAAGTTTCCATACTCTGAGCCCCTCCTCGTGGACCATCCCCAATCTCTCTAAGCATTTCATTTTTCTTTCTTTCTTCAAGCTGAAATTTTTTCAAAGTTGTGGTACACTCTTTTTTCACATGCTCAGGAACTTTCTTACATAGTTGCATACCATGATGAGTCCCCAAATGATGCTTAAGTCTATAAATTTCTCAATTGCACCTTTGATCACAAAATGTGCATCTCAAGTATTTTTTTCCCTCTATTTCTTTTGCATACTTCCACGCAGGATCTTTTCGATCATAGCTATAAAACAATACCATTAATATTTCTAAGATACAAGTATGATGCATGTACGTCAAATTTCTATTATATCACATAAATGAATAAGATAACTAATATACTTGAAAAAAAATTGAAAAAAATTTATATGGAACCTCAAATTGCAATTGCGAAGAATTAGAGAGAAATAAAATAGCCTACTTGCAGTCGAAAGATGACGAGAATTTTTGAAATTGATGGAGATTATTTAGCAATGGTAGAAATTAGGGTACTGTATAATATATATATATATATATATATATATATATATACTAGCTCCTTAGCCCATGCTCACGCATATGCTAATTGGTTATTTTTTGTTATTATTTTTTTAGTATTAAGAAAATATAACATGTTTAGTTATTGTTTGATTTCATTTTTAATTTTAATTTTTAAATATAAAAATGTGAATTTACCATATTATTCTCATTTAATTAATAATTTCAATTCTTAATGTTTGAATTAATTAATAACATTTTCTGGTATTTTGAATGTTTCATCATTTTCTGTCTTTTGCTTTATATGCAGCCGGCTGGATTTAGAAAATGCAATAAAGATATTAATTCTTCTTGCCTTAAGTTTATTACAATAAAGGTAAATAAGAAAAACCGAAACTTGCTTTTTTTTCAAAGATTTTTTCTATTTAAACCCCACACTTCTCTTAGTTCACCCCAATACTTAAATAATTAAGCTGTAAATTTTATTATTGTGTAAAAAGACAAAAAAGGTCATCCAACTTAATACTTAACCCTAATACATCTATACACACACCCCACACACCACACACCCCACAACTCTTCAAATTAAGTTTTAAAAAAATACAAACTCTTCTACATATGCCAGATTACTTTTCTCTTTTAAAGATGTTGAACATTGATGAGCTTACCACTTTGAAATCTGTGTGAAAGCTTATGAAAAGACTTGTTGATTGTTTCGCTATAATGATCTTATTCTCTTCCCTTTGTTGATTGCTTTTTTTTAAACATATATAATCATCAGAAAATATTAGTGACACAAGCAACACAAGTAATAAGCTTTTCCCCCTTGGAAAACCAATTTTCCATGTCTTCAACTTTTAAACACTGAGCAACCCCACTTTCCTAACTCATACAACCCCAAACCCACCAAAAAAAAAAAAAAAACTTATTTTCTCCTATAAAGGTAGCTTGTGGAGTTTAAATAGAAAATCTCTTTTATTTCTTATTTTTTCAGCTTGGAGTGTATTTGAGGGTAGTTTGGGAAGATAATGGGGTTTACTTAGAAATTGTGAAAATTTAAATTAAAAGTTGGGATGAACTAAGAGAAGTGTGGGGTTTAAATAGAAAATCTCTTTTTTAATTATCAAAACACTCCAAGTAAAACGACGTCGTTTCATATAGAATATTTTTTTAAACACTGCAATTGAAACGACGTCGTTTCATTACAATAAACCTAAAAAGAAAACAGGCGACTCGTCTTCCTCGCAGAGTCGCAGCCAATTTGCATACTCGCAAAATTTATTCAGGTTCAGAAGCGTCCAGATCTGGCACGCCTCGCTACGCCTGGCCACGCCTCGCTACGCCTGGCCACGCCTTGCAACACCTCCGTACGCCTTCCCCGCGCTAAACGTGCAACTCGTGAAACAGCCGACCGCCTCTGGCGATTTCCTGTCGCCTCGCTCCGACGCTCTCGCCGACGCGCGCGAAGGCATGCCTTTAAAAACACTGGTTTGGGTCAGATATCTCCAGCATCTGTTAGAAGAGTCCCGATCTTTTTCATAATAAACCAATTAATATATCTAAAGGAAAAAGCTTTACTGAGAATTTTATGTTTTATTATGAATTTATCTTTTTCCTCTTGAGGGAGAGAAAGAGACATTTGGCCTGTTTGGCTGAGTTTTAGAAAACAATATAAATATAAGTTGGGTTTTCAAAAGTAGTAGAAAACAGTTCTTATCACTTGTTTTCAATATTTTTGTAAGTTTTCAACTGAAAACAGATTCTCGAATACCATTCAGTTCTTTTCTGTTTCCAAGCATGTTTTCCTTAAACCGTTTTAAAACTCGTTTAGGTGCGTGTTTTCATATTGTTTTCTGTTTTCACGATTTTTAGTGGCAAGTATTTTTGAATGAAGAATTGAGCATGCCCTTATTGCTTTACTAGTTGTGGTAATTATCTATTTATGTAGAATTAGAATAGATATTAAAATAGACACCAGAGTTGGAGCCCTACAAATTGGCAGTGTGTATTCAAGAGTCCTAATAGGTTTTATGTGTTAGAAAATCAGTGTTTCATTCAATCTGCATTTCTTTATGTACTCCTCTCTCTGCAACAATGTTCCAATTGTTGCAGTTTCGTGGATTTTGTCTTTTGCTTATCATTTCATTTTGGTTATCAAATAATGGTACTATAATTGTTTAGAAAAGTCATCTCATAATTGTTTTGATGTCAAAAGGTGATGTTTTCTAATATCCTTTGGCAGGAAAGTTTGTTGAAATAGCGTAGGAACTTCATTCATCTTACAGATGGATAATGATAATGATTTCACTTTTTGCCAGGTAATTGTTATATGCACATTTTATTCAAGATCAAGAAAGCTATACCCCTAAAATATGCTCACTGGTTTCAATGCAACATTTACAGTGGACTGTTTTTTCCGAAATATGATTCATTGTTGGTTGGGTCCAATTTATACATGTCATAATTTTTTTTAAATGTAAGGTGTGCGGTATATTTTAGGTTGGCTCACCTGGCAACCAGGATGGTCTTGAGACAAAGAAGCTCACTTCAGATATAGAAAATATTGCCATAAAAGATGGATTGTCAAATGGCACTAATAGTAATCAGAATAGAGGTTTTCTGTGGCAAAGTGGATTGCCATTAGGTGGCACTTCTGAAAAGCAGGAAACAGTTGGTTCTCTTTCTGTCAGTGTTATTGATGCGTCATCCACAAACCGAAAATCTGAATTACCAAAACAACCATCGTCAGGAGGTGCTGGGAAGTCAGTGAAGCCTGTACCTCGTGCCAAAGTTCCTTTCGAGAAGGGGTATAGCCAAATGGATTGGCTCAAGCTTACTCGAACACATCCTGACCTTGCAGGTACATAGTGACATGTGCTTCCGGCTGAAATTGCTTCTCAAATTCCATAACTGCATTTTTCTTCCCAGCAATCATTCTTTTGATTTTCTTTTTTCTTGTCATTTGTGTTCTGGTAGCTCTCACGTATTCATAATTACTGAGTTTTTTTTCCTTCTCTAGTTGTAAGCTTTTACATCTCTTATCACGAACTCTAACTCATTTGACTTATCTTTCTTAAAGCCTTTGTATTTTTTGATAATCCTAAAGGCAATTCTCAAAAGATAGAAGGAAAGTTACTTCAAACTTTTCCAAATGAAAAGGGTTGGATTGGGAGGGCCTGTATTCTAGCTTCAGGAATTTATTGAGGTTCCTAATTTGTTCTTTTTGGAAAAAAAAAATGTTTAGCAATATTTAATTGTGTTCTTAAAGCACAAAGCTGTTAATGATATCCTATTTTCAATATGAGCTTGACGAGGTGCATCTCTTGCTCAAACCTCAGAGCTACATATTACTTTGTGTGTGGATCTATGACCTCTAACAGACCCAATTGTCCAATGTATCTTCATTTTCAGGCCGACTGAACCAATGTATTCTGGTAGTATTATTTCTGGATTATCCAGAGGGTTTCTGACTTCTGGTTGACAAAATCTTCATTGCTTGCAGCTAGAAAGTTCTGGGTTTTCTTAGCGATTCTCATTTACCTAGTGTGCCTGCATTGAACTGCTTAAAGAAGCTAATGAATGTAGCTACTTCAGTGTGTATGTAACATGTATCTGAGATAGGTTATTCATCGTGAATTTATGACGCATATTATTATAAGTTCAGGAAACAACTTGTGATTTCTCATATTGTTTTAAGTGCAGTCATTGTTAGATCAACGTTAGCTTCTTGATATACGAGTTCTGTCTCAGGTTTAAAGGGACAGTCAAATAAGAGGCTGATTTCAATACATGAAGTTAAACAACACCAAAAAGGGGATTCAATGTGGACTGTTCTAAAAGGTCGTGTGTACAATTTGTCTCCTTACATGAGATTTCACCCTGGAGGTATGTACATGATCTTATTCTGTTCAAGTTAAATGTTTACTGGATTTAGTTCTGTCATTCAATGTGTGTATTGCTAATGCAGGCTATTACCTGCATTTTCTTCGTGACACCCAAATTTTTTAAATTTATTTATTTGTCATAGGCATGTTTTATCGGGTTACTATTGTTAGAATTCATAGTTTCAGTAATTAGTTTTGAATATTTTGGATGTTTGGGAGGAAGGAAGAGATCACAGGGAGAGTATGAAGAAGAGAATGTTGCTCTGAAAATAGAAAAATGGAGATTACTGTTCATTTCACTCCACTAGCCAATATATCGTTAGCAGAGAGAGAGAAGTGAGATGCTTCTCTAACGGATTTACATCAAAATTGAATCCTAGCCATTGCTTCGATCATCCTATGAGATGCTTACATTTGTCATTAGCTGGCACTCAAGTCTTAGGCTAGAAAGAGAGTCCACTTGGACTATGATCCAATGGCTCACATTACAAACAGAAATTAAAACGTATAAAATGAAATTAAAACAAACTTTCTGACCTTGGCTCCAAGGTTTTCAGCTCTAGGGTTACACATCAACAACTATCACTCTTATTGAAGTTTCCTTGCTCCAGTATGCCAACTTAGCTGACAAAATAAGATAAATAGGATGGGACATTTACGAGTACGATGCCAAAAATCTGGGCATTCTTTGTTGCTTCTAATGAAGACAAGCTATAAAAAGATGAGGGCTATTTGTTTAAGTTCCTTGATGGATGCATACCCTCGTTTTGAGCTCATTAATGACCTAGGAAGAGTGATAATATGGAAAGGCAAAACGGTTGAATTGATGAACAGTGTTGTTAACAAAATCATTTTCTATTAAGCATTTGCAAATGCATTACCACCAATTGATTACGTCCTTAATATTGCAATTGGTATCCATCCCCCAGAAACTTCTTGGTGACGGGGTCGTTTGTTCTTACTGCTACTAAGCATAAATATTTGACTTTGTCGAGAGTTTCTGTATGCCTTAGTTGGTAAGAACTACATGACATACTTTCCTTATTTCTAACGAAACTATTTTTTTCAGGTGTTGATATGCTAAAGAAGGCGGTAGGAAAAGACTCTACATCTTTATTCAGTATCCTTTCTAAAATTTACATGGTTATGCTGATTTCCTGAGTATGTTTGGCCTAGTTACTTCTTGCTGGACCTTTGGTTTTATTGTTTTGTTCTTCAGTCAGACCCCTCCGTGAGAACAAGAGAATAGATTTGCTTACAAGCATTAATTGGCAGTGAGCAAATCTGTTCTCTGAGAACAACTGCCCATAAAACTTGCTACTACTAGTGGAAGAGTTGAATTAGGCAGATTTTTTCTTTTCTTATTCACCAAAGAAATTTTGAATACTAATATCCAAAACTCAGTTATACTTTAAGGTTGTATTTGTTTCTTGGAATCAAGGCTGGGAAATGGATTTAGTCCTCCCTAAGAATGCCTTTGTTAAGTGCAAATTACTTTGGGTTTGGCCTGTCCATGGACAACCCACAAAGTTAAGGTTTTGCATTTCTAAGGGAAGTGGTGTATCTCCTAAAGCCATTCCCTGGTTTTGACTTTGAACTTGGATCCAATCCTTGGCAATCTTTGGTTTCTTATATAAGTCGTTTCTGAAGTTCCCCCAACTTTGTTTAGTCAATAATAAAACTTCAAAATACCTTATAACCTTTGGAAATAAATGACTTATGCTAGAAACCAAGGATTACTGAGACAAAGAGAAGATCTAAATCCACTTGTAATTATAATGACGACCATACCATATATTTATGCTTTCAAAAACTGAAACTCTGCTAGTATCCTGATAACCTTTGGAATGTTGGATTCTGTTGGTTTCTAATCACTTCATTCCAAGGAATGAGTTTAGGATTCCTAAAATCCGATTCAGCGAAACAACACAACCAAATGGTTTTCCTAAGCCTGGCCAAACCTTAAGTGAATCTAGTGCCTACAAATCAGCAATGTGTTTTGGACCATCTTCCTTTTTACTTACTCTTTTGTAAATTGCTATTTACTTTTGCAATCCTTATTACACTACTCTAGATAAATACCATGCTTGGGTGAATGCTGAATTTTTACTTGAGAAGTGTCTTGTTGGTACTCTAGACGATGGCGATGGGCAACATTCCAATCATTAGAAATTTTGAGCCTGTTCATCATACAGGCAGATTGGTACAGCAATTTATTTTTCAGTTAAAATTTTATCAAGCGAACATCATTTATCATACCAGAAAATAATACATTTTTACTCTAGAGCAAGACTCTCTCATTCACTGTTGTACCATGTTGTCAAATTCAGATTCTGTTGTATATTGTAATTTTCGTAATAAGATTCGTGCCTTAGGGCTCTATGGTTTGTGCTTTGAAATAATCAAAATAGTAATTTATGTTTAAACAAAGCTCTTGATTTTAAATGCTAAATAGCAGGTTTGGCACAGCATATCACTGATTCAATTATCTCCCCATAATCTAACTTAAAAAATTTCGACGTGTATTTTTTATGATCACAGCGTGCTCGGCAGTTTAGCTGCTAAACTAGCAAGGGCAACCGGGTTCTTAACAAGCTGTGGAATATGATTTTTCACATCATCAAACATCCGAAAACCCTTGATATATCTCAATGCGATCAAGAGGAAGGCTTCTTATTTTAGCATAAGCTGCCAAAGAAAATGACCTGACTCATTCTTCACTTCATATATTCCTGAAGTACTTAACGTGGACAAATTTTCTTAAATTTGAAAAGTACATAGCCCTCTCTAGTCGAAAGTAGGTAAAAACATCTACCTTCATCAACGGTCAAATTTACAAAAAAGTAGGAATAATATCCGTGGCACAATCTCTGTAATGATATTGTAGTCTTATGGTGATAATATAACTAAACTAGAATCTAAGCAACAGGGTAAACCCTAACTTGGTCTAGGATAGGGCCACAAAGAGCTCCGTAGTCATCAACCCTGGTGTGGTAGAAAGAGCTGTAGAATGTAATTCTGGTCCTGGGTGAAGCTGCTTTGAACTTGAGACTAGCAGCCTTGAACCCGCCTTTTCCTTGGGAGGTGAAGGGAACTTTTAAGGTGTCCTTGCCGGCAAATGCTTCAACCATCATCGAACCGTGGCAGCCGTTCCTTGCATCGCCAACGACGAATGAGAGATTGTAGATCTTGTTGGGCACAGTTCTAAGAACCTGGGCAATGGCACTTTCTCTCCCTGCAACAAGCTCAACAGCGCCTTTTCCAAACGGGACATTGAAGTGTTGGGAGTCGATGAACTTTACGGCTTTGAGGGACTCGATGATCCAGCCAGGAAGTGGGGATGTCACATCTAGTTGTTTTGGAGGGAGGAGTACACCATGGGAAGAGTTGAATAACCTATGGGGCGCCTCCTCAAACCCAGGATTTCTGACCAAATTATCTGCAAGAAACTCAATGTTTTAATAAGCAAAACAAACACAAAACAGGAAACAGAGTAAGCTTATAGCACTGAGTTTGTTTCAGATTAAATTGAATGCTCAAATTCTCAACCAAGGTATATAATTCATCAGGCCTCAGAAAACGGGGAACACAGGGTATACAATTTAGCTAGCTAAATGTGTAGCTCAATTGTTCTTCACCCAAAAAAGAAGCAAAAAGGGTCAGAAAGGCGAACTCATTGTTTGTTCATATGGATGCATATCAATAAAAACCACATCTTGGATATATCACAAAGGACAGGGGTACCCAGATCTAGATAACCCAGATAACAATCAAGCAACAAACTTCTGCAAAATCTGCAGAGATCCTACAAGTTTTAGAAGAACAATCCCAAATACAGATTGATCCAAAATTTAGAACAGAAATATATTCTTTATACAGAGAATGGCATAAGCATAGTTAATAAGTTTTTTTATAATTACCTCTAGTGGGTAGTGCAGGGAAGAGTTCCTTGATAGCAATTGCATCTAAGAGAGGACCACAAGCAGGGTCCTCTTGAACCCCAGGATTGTGAAAAGTCACTTTTACTACATTGGAAGTGGCTCTGAAACCCCAAGCATAAGTATCACCTCCATTGCTGCTATAGAGTGTCTGCAACGGAAGGTTCCCTGCCTGAGGAGGAACTGAGACCCTCAAAACCTCTTCTTGTGCACAAGTCCTTGATGCCCCAAATGTTAGAGCATACAGAGACCCTGGTTTCACCTTTATGGTTTGAGAGATGGAGGCCTCATTGCCAAGCCTCACAGCATGAACACCATGAGCCACAGAAAAGTACATTCCACCCGGTTGCGGCCCGCCGGAGATGTACTCCACGAAGCCATTGATTTCCCATTTGGGCAGTGCATATTTGCCTATGAGTACTGTTTTCTTGAGGCTTGTTGGTTTTGGCGGCTCTTCAAAGTTGCCATTGTTCAAGAGCCCTGAAGAAGATAAGCAGATCAAAGATATGATAACTGATAAGAAAGTGACTGACTTTGGGGTAAACAACCAAAAACAAAAGGAATGTTCAACAAATCTTTGTGGGTATCTCAACATATAAAAACCCCAACTTTCGTATAGCATATCAGCTCAGAATCAGAATGTACCTTTTTTTCTTCTTTTACCTACATACACTACATGACTACGACCAATGGGGGGAGAGAGAGAGAGAGAGCACAAAGTTGAGCAAATATAGACTTTAAAACAAACTAGATCAGTTCATAGTTCAACAAAATGCTAAAATAGTTTAAATCAGTAAAGACAGAGCTCAGTAAACAGATCAGAACAAGATATTCACCATAACGACTCAACTGAGGAAGGTTAGATGAGAGAGAGAGAGAGAGAGAGAGCTTTACCATCCAAAGGCACATGTACAGCTGCATAAGCAGGATTAGTGAACATAAATGAGAATGCAAGCAGAAGAGAGAGCACAGCTGCCATTTTCACCCCAAAAAAGTAAGAAAGTGGTGAGAGGTGTTTGGTGAGGGAGGTAGGGAGAGCAGAGCTTGAGGGCTTACATTTATAGTGAAGAGGATAAGATGGGCAAATGGGGACGAAGGAAAGTTTTGCAGAAATCACGTTAACAAGAAGCCACCTGGCAACCTGCCTCCTCCTATCAATCAAAGCTGTGAAGCATTCAAGCACCCCCTGTTGGGTTTTTGTCTGCTTCCCCTGGTTTGTGCAAACCGACTTTTTCTCCATAATTCATGCCAGTGTTATTCTTGTAATTTTACTTTCTTTTTGTTTTGGTCGAAAATTTTACTTTCAAATTTTTGGAACTCAATGACCATCATCATCCAAATTCAAAAGCAACAAGAAGGAAAATGTACAGTTCTGTTTTGTTTATGATGAACCATGAGCCTAAAACCCCATTATGTTTTGATTAACATAAATTATAAGGTCGGATTAGTGTTGAATACGAGTAATTTTCGTAGAATAATAAGATTAGTGATATGAATTTTCTCTAATTCAAAATTAAGTGAAATTTCATTTCCTGGGTTTGAGTTTTAAGGTTTTTTCTTTAATACAAGCAATATTGAGGAAATGATAAAAAAATACATAACAAAGAAGTTCGAGTGCAAGAGTAAAAACTCTAAACTACTAGATGAATTTCACAACCATATAACCGGTGAATCCTCACATTGAGTAATAATCAAATTAAGTTAGCATGTAATTATTTAACATGATTAATCAAACAAGTCAACTCAAAGTCGTTGATTAATATCCAACATACGATCCATCTATGAACATGCATTGATTGGTGCACCTATCTATCATTTGGGATTTTGCAAGAGCTTTGGAGGAGGGTTTTAGGGTTATGGATGTCTTTTCAACAAGGGATTGCTTTGCTCGTGGGTTGTGACCGATTCTGCTTTTGGAAGGTCTGACGAAAATGGCTTAGCAAAGATATGTCAGATTCTGTTTCTGCAAATTAATTTTTATTTGCTTTCGTCTGCTAATTAAACTGATTTCTATTCTTTCAAAAAAAAACCGTGTGGGCTCATTATCATTCATTTATTATAATGCAGGACTTTGCTTTTTCCAGTTCACTTTTTTTCGACCACAAATTCCATTTCCGCATAAATAATAAAAATAAGTAGCTAGAGAAAGACGACCTATTATCATTTCGTCTTTGGGACCTACATCATCAAAGCCAGGTGGGGCTAAAATTGTAAAATTGCAGGATTGACATAGAAAATATAAGTATATCAAATACATATAAGTGTTTAAAACACATATTAAAATTAAACTTTTCGAAATTAGTTATGTCTAATTATTTTTAAATAAGAAAGAGGTCAAAAAAATGAGAAAGAGGTCAAAATAAAGGGGAAAGCAGGCAGGGCCACTCCTAGCCTACTATGGATCTATATCCTTGCCTCTCTTAAAAATTTACTGACACGTGTCATATAATATTAACACGTGATTTACTGATATTATAACATGTGATTTATTAATATTGTAGCATTTTTACAATCATACTAAAAAATTTCCTTGCCTTAATGACATATCAATGTTAATGATAATGATTGTTTGTTGGGATTGAAGGCCTATCAAATGTTTAAAAAGTACGAATGAATGAAATAACTTGTATCTTCTCTATCTTTAATATTAACACCATGAATGATAATCAAATTGTTTGAAAGCTACAAACATCTATCTTTTCTATTATATAAGAGAATTATCGTTATCAAGTAAAGAGGATTATAATGTATATATTCTTAAAAACCAAAAGTATTATAGTAATTCAACCTCAATTTTAACACTCATTTTATCTCTCACGCTACTTATGTTTTCTCAATTAATTCTCTCAAATAATAATTTCCTCCTAAGCACATGTATGTGTGGAAATTGAGATTAGA
Organism: Prunus mume; assembly: GCF_029339155.1. Taxonomy (NCBI): domain Eukaryota; kingdom Viridiplantae; phylum Streptophyta; class Magnoliopsida; order Rosales; family Rosaceae; genus Prunus; species Prunus mume. The sequence continues at coordinate 3,172,775 of NC_142702.1, forward strand.
TTCTCTTGTGCTTTTTTAGTTGCGTGCCCTGCATAACTAAGTGAAGGCATACACACCAAGATTTTGTGCGTGGTCAAAGTTAGAAAGGGAGAGGGAGAAAAATTGACATACACAGATGTTATGGAAGCTTGAACTCATGACCACTTGAGAGCACACCAAATATTTAGAACAATCCAACTAACGCCCCATTAATAGATACACAACATAATTCAGTGAGGCCTTAATGTTAACGACCTCTAGCCGTTTGACTTCAATGACATTTATTGAAGCAAACAACATTTTATTTTTGAAATTATTAAATTAATTATATATATAATAAAAATAAAAAAGGACTCAGTGACTTTCAATTCTCACGTTCTTGTTGGGTGAGAGAGGTTAATTTCCTTCATGGAAGGCTCAATTGCTCTTTAACTCCAAATGTAGGTGTATGTTCTCTTCAAAAGCAATATATGCGCTTTAAACAATCAAACGTAGTCCGCTCTTGCTCCACATACACTACATGCCTTAGAGCATTCTCCAACTAATGTGTTAAAAATGTCACATAGACATTTAACGGCTAGAAATAACATCTTACATCACTCCAACCGATGTGTCAAAGCTGATGTAGAATGAAAACTAGAGGTTGAGATGTTATTTTTGACATCCCTTAAAAGAAAGATGTCAAATGAATATTTTATTATTATTTATTTTATTTTCGTTTTAATTAAAAATAAATCAACACTAAAATATAATTAATATAATAATTTAATTTGACATATTGGGTGGAGTATAAAGCTATGTAAAATGTCAAATACCAAACATCAAATTTAAATTTAATGGCTGATGTGGCAATTTGACAATTACACAGCTTTACACTCCACTCGATATATCAAATTAAATTATTATTTTATTACATTTCAATGTTCATTTAAGATAGGAAATAAATTGGAAAGAGAAAGAAGGAAAAAAATTTGTAACAGTCAAATAATTCAAGATAAAGAAGAAGAAAAAAATGAAAAGAATAAATGAAAGTTACAACCAGTTGTCTTTAAAAAATAATAAAATATTTATTTGACATCTTGCTTTTGGGATGTCAAAAGTAACAGCTGAATCCCGAGCCTTCATTCCACATCAGATTTGACAATTGTTGGAGTGATATGAGATGTTATTTTTAGCCGTTAAATGTCTATGTGGCACTTTTGACATATCGGTTGGAAATGTTCTTATATTGGTTTTCTCCCTTTCTTAAGCTGAGTATTGCCGCGGGAAACAAAGCAGCTATTGACCTTTGAATTTTTCAATCACATGTCGATTATTTCATAATAAAATAATGAGTTGGACTAAGCAGACTTGAGCAACAAAGACGTCCTGCTTTGATGTGTGCATAGGTGTGCCAGTACCAAGGCCAGACATGGTCTCGAGTACAACTGGGTGAGTGGATGGTGAATGCGCTTTTTGATCTTGACTTCTCGTCGAGTAGTTGTGACCGAGAGATGAACAGTCCTCAACCATAGATTCTGGGCCTTGACTACAAGGCCTTTTAGACCAGGTTGGTGGTTGAGTAGGTCATCGAGTTCGGTAGCTCGATGTTGGCACTGGGATTGGTAGCTCAATGATTCAAACAACTCGAGAAATGTGGGTATCTGGAGAAATCTGGATAGGTTGGATGGTGCTCAAGAGTTAACTTTGAAAAAAAAAATCTTGTTGATATAGGAAATGAACGATCGAAGTGGGGATTGCCCACAAACTTAGAATAGTTTATGAAAATTTTCTAATGATAGTTATCCCTACTCCTAAGGAAAGCGATAAAGATAATGGAAGTACATGAGTGAAAAAGATGATTTGCTCGTTGAGGCGTTTTGATTGGTTGGTGTTGGATCCTTGTTTCGAAAGTTGAGCCTTCCATTTTTAGGCTTGACTTCTCCCTGGCCGAGTTAGATGTATGGCCGTGATTTTGAAAGACCCCCAATCAATGATGTGCCTTCTTTTGCACAATCTTAATTGTGATTGGTCAAGATGGGCGATGAAAAAGTGATCCTCGGCCATATTCTGACAGCTTGGGCGGTGGAAAAGGTGATCTTCAACCATGACTAGGCGATGCCACTTAATCTCTTGGTGAGATGACATTCCTTCAGATGATTTCCCCTTCGATGAGGCCAATCGTGATTCAGTTGAACTTCACTTTTTGAATAAAGCGCCAAGTAAGCAATCTTCCAATCTCTCTGTTATTTTCTCATTAGGAAGAAATTTGTACCTCCTGATAAGCGAGCTTAGCCTTTTTATTCTCTCACTTGAGAGCCTCTTTCTTTCTCAAGCCCCTTGGGGAAAAAAATGGGGTCTAAACAGCAGCATTATTTAGCTACATGATTTATTTATATAAAAGATTTTCTCCAAGAAATTAGAGCATTTTTAGCCTGAGCAGACAGGGCCTAGGCTGCAAGTGCTTGAGCAAATGCAACCCTGAAATAGGTGGGGCCACCAAAAAAATTTCTAAATCATGCATTGACGCCAGCCTGACATTTGCCATGCTTTCCCCCAATGGATATAAGACACGTGACACTTCGTGGGGGGTTCGATCTAGTCTTTCTGCTCCAATCCAAAGGTTGCTAATTTTTGTGTAAAAAAATACCAAAAAATTCTGATTTTTTTTCCCTATAAATACATGCCAATATTCTTCACCTTTCACACCAAATCTTCATACAAATTCTTTTCCTTCCAATATTATTCTCTTATCCGAAAATCTTATTTGAAATTTGAGATATGAATTTTATAATAAATATGGACATGTGACAACCTGAAAATCTCATCCAAATTAATCATTTAAGTATAAAAAATAAAAATAATTTAAAGTGAATAGTAATTTATTTGCCAGTGAATAGATAATTGTCATACAACTTGCCATGTTTGCAATTGTAAGCACTATTCATGTGAATAGTAATAACCCTTGTCTCTCCTTACATTTTGTCATAACAAATAAGTGAAAATGCTCTTTAATTAGTGGAAAGCGAGAAGAAGCTACAAAAAGACATTGCCAACAAAAATAAGTAAACTAAACACTTAACCTTGTGCAAGCAAAACACGTTTGGTCCCTATTTGTTTAAATCTTTCCAGTGCGAACGGAATAACTGAAAAAAATTGTAATGTTTTTTCTTTTATACAACCAAACAGACCCTAAATATTCTGAAACCTGCGGGGTCTACGTTATGATGCTCGCAGCTTCTGACATGCTCCATTTTCATAGTAGGTTTTGATTAGAACGCCGTATCCCACGTGCATTGTCGGTGTGAAGTGAAGAGGTTTGCCTCTCTCTCTCTCTCTCTCTCTCCATTGAAATACAATAATGATCAATGTTATTTTATACGGCCTTTACTTGTCCTTATGTATATTTGCCATGTTACCAATACTTATCAAAACTTGTACACAAAGTATGGGTCATTACTCATTAGGGCCCAGTTCATGTGACCTCAGCCCATCTTAGTCAGTTGAGACCAATTTTCTAATCTTCTTTTTGGTGCAAATGAAGGTTGCGCATATGGGCCGCCGACTCAGAAAACTGATTATGAGGGGGATCCATATATCTCATGCCTACATGTGGCTCCGACCCTCATTATTCACAATAAATGTTGCACCCCGCATGATTCTGTAAGCAATCTCGAGTGCTAGAGTGAGCTCGATCGGCTATGCAATAAGTTGGTGATTAGGATTTAGAGTTTAGGGTTTAAGGAAGGCTCCATCAGTGGTATTAGAGGGTCTTAGTGCACAATTATTTTGGGTAACAAAGAAAAGTATTATAATTGGCTCCATATCGAGTACAAAAAAGTAAAATCTGAATAAGTGCAATCATTTGTAAATCACATGGATAGAATAAATTCAAATGTTTTTTGGGTTGGGTTAGTAAGTGGGCCAAAAGATTTCTCCAATTATGGAAAAGAAAAAGAAAAAGGCATTGTTGACCCTAATTGGGGTCATGAATGTGAAAAAAGGACATGCCTTATCCGGCCTAAATCTTTTGGGCGACTGACCAATTTCTTGGGCCACAGCCACATGCTTGACCAAATGGAGTTCTACTAATTCTTTTTCTTTCTAAAAAGCTTGAGAAATAAAAATAAAATTAAAAAAATCAAATGAATCCTTTGTATGATGGGTCGTTATCATTGGAAACATGGCTAAGACCCATTTTGGTTAGCATGACAGGTTCCTTGAAAATGCAATTCCCATGTCGATTCTTGGAGAATGATGAGATTAAAAGATCTTCATTGCAATGTTTGAAAATGGCAATAAGAAACGTTTGTTTGTTGTAAAAGTGTGGATGTTGTGCAGTGGGATTTAGGGGAAGACTTTGGTCACGTAACAAAATATTTGACAGATATTGATAAAGTGACAAATTAACATAAAAAAATGAAGTACATATGACAAATTGTCCAATTTTTTTAAAATTGAATAATAAATATACACATTCTAAGGATATGTTTGGTTCGCATATGAAAACATAACATTAAAATATAAAATTAACTAAGTACACTTTATTTAACAACCAAAAATAGTGCTAAAATACTCTATCCCACAACACCAAATCCATTCAAGAGATGATGAGTTTGATTTCGTCAAACATGCTAAAAATATAATAAATGATATGTTTTTTTTGGGTCAAATGAATGAACATGTTATTACCATAGAGAGTTACATAAAAACCCAATACAAAAGTTAGAAAATTGAAAACAAGGGCTCAACAAAATAAAAGCTCAATCCAAAATACAAATAATTTAGGCCCTAAAGAACAAAAGAACTCCCAAGACACAAAAATCCTTGAATCAAACCCTAGCAACGACAAGCGGCCGTAGTGAGAAGAAGAAGAAGAAGGTTTAGGGGAACCAACAAATGGAACCCGTAGTCTACAGCAGAGCCATACAAAAACCTTTGAGCTACTTGATCCTGGAGGGAAACTAATTGTGCTTCTAAGTTGACCACCTGCAATTCAAAGCAAAAGCATATATGTTCAATTTGAACACCTAATTATATACAATATGAATATAAATCGATATTAACCTGTTGTTGGAGAACAAAAATTTGCGAAACGCATCCATATATTGGATCTTCAAGCTTGGCTTGAGCTTCATAAATCCTAAAGCGAAAACAGAGAAGGAGAAATTATGGGTGACAGTTGTTTCCTCACCCGCAAATCCCGAAGCGGAAATTGCGAGAAAAGAGAAGCGGAAATTACGGAGTGGAAGTGGGTTTGTGAGACGTGTCGACAGCTCCAAGATAATGATGGAGACATATAGCTCGAGGTAGAAAGCCTGAAATTACGGGTGTGGAGCTCGAGGAACGCGGGAAAAATTAGAAATGGGTGTCATAATGGACGTTTATAAAAGGAAACAAGGGGAGAAAAATATCACAACTCAGGAAAAAAAAAAAAAAACCTAGCTCCGCCAATTTTCTTCCTTCCTATTTCTCTCTATCTAAACCTATCTCCTCCAACTCATAAATAAAATGGCGTCTTCCTTCCCATTTTCTCTTGATCTAAACCTAGCTCCGTCAACTCAGACATGGGGACAAGGGGCTGCACCAGTGTGGATGCCCTACTTTGCTTCCTTATGAGGACCAGTTACAATAAACAACTCATTACTCCTTAACAACGATGTTGCCATTGAATTTGAGAGGAGTTTGGTAAGTCCCAGGGATGTGCGCATGCTAGGAACAAGGGATGATAACCGAGTGGTCAGTGAAGTCGTGGCATTGAGCGTGCAAAGTGTGATCAGTCGCAAGTGTAGGTCATCGCCTCATTATGAAATCCTATGAGGTGCAAGTGCTAAGAGCTCAGTTGGTGGCATAACGGAATTTGGTTGAAGATAGGCAGAGTGTTATAAGGAGATTGAAAAGGGAAAGTGCAAAGACGTTGGAGGAGATGCGACATCAGCTTGAAATATTATAAGAAAAGAATAAAAAGCTACCAAATATGGTAGATTTTTATTCTAAAGACATGCAAGAGCGGCTAGAGACTGTGGATAACCCAGGGAAGCGCAAAAGAGAGCACGAGAGGAGTTTTGTGAAAGGGTAGAGGGTGATCTTTGGACGCTCAAGTGATGAGCCCCAAGAAGAGGTGTGTGAAAACCCAACAGAGGAGGTCCAGAGGGCCAAACTATAGTCTCATGTTGTGGAAACATGAAGCGTGTCATGTTGATGTTGTTCTTGTTTTTATATGTTTTTTTCCTTTTTTTTAATTTTAATTTTCAGTGATGCAGTACCTTTTTTTTATATTTATTTATAAAGAAATAATTTTTTAAGTAATCAACGGTCATTGAAGCTTATGGTTCTTTTTATTAAACAGGTTATTAACTAGGTAATCTGTTTAAGAAGACCCGAACCGGAAACAATACATTTATTAAATGAGTTGGCTTTGGGTTGAGCATTCTTGACACGTTTATTATCTTGACACGACACGACTCATTGCCCGCCCTACCTGTAGAGTGTAGATTAGGGAAACATGCCACCAACATGAATCATGCTTAAGCAATCCATGTCAACATCGACCATTAAACTACAGTGCCCACACCTCCATATCAAGATCTCAAATATGAGGAGGGGTTGTAGGGGAGAAACAACAGCACCAAACTAGTAGACAACCAAGAAAATTTTAGGGAAAGATGAAGATTTTAGGGTTTGAGCTTTGGTGCGGAGGGGAGAGAAATGGACTGATTGGGGTGAGTGTATGAGAGGAAAAGAGGGTGAGAGAGGTGTAATGGCTGAAGAGTAGTGGTGGAGGAGATCTGGGTTTACATCTGGAAAATCAAGAGAGGAAGGGCAAACCAAAACAAACAAAAAAAGAAAGAAAGGAAGGCCACATTAGAGGGTGGTAGAGAAGCCACACCAGAGGTGGTAGAGGTGCCGGCTCGAAGGGCGGTGGATTATCATTGCTTAGAAAAGGGCGGTGGGGAAAGTGAGAAGTTCTAGAGAGAAGAGGGAGCTCTCTCTCTCTCTCTCTCTCTCTCTCTCTCTCTCTCTCTCTCTCTCTCTCTGAGGTTGGGTTTTAATGAATGATAGGGTTAGCCCCATATATTATAACTAATATGAACTCTAATCATAACGAAATTTGAACAAAAATGCTATTTAGAATATAAAATTTTCTTATCCATAAACAATTGTACATAGAATGGAAATTGCACATAAGTTTAAAAAAAGTAAAATTATACAGACACGGAAACTGCAATGCAAAGTCTAGACAAAAATGCACCTATTAATAAGCGAGAAACTAAAAGGTGCAATTATGCTAGATTCTACAGTGCAGTGAAATTTATGTTTCTATAGAATTGGTTTTTCTAGAAACTACACAACTATTTTCATTTTATGTACACTTGTTTAGTGATAATTTGGATTTTAGTATGAATGTGTGAATTATTTGGAACTTATACAATTCTATCAACAATTGATGTCTTTTGATTGTTTTTGTACTTTCATCATATGGTTTTGCATTTTTATTACTTACTTATTAATATGTTTATTTTTTCCCATATGCTGCAGTGTAATTTCTGGTTCTATTGATTTAGTTTTTGTTTATACCATTGATATCTACATTGTTTTGTTATAGAGTAGTAGTTTATTGCAATTTTTTCTTTTCTGTTGTAGTTTCTATTTTTGTTTGTAATTTTTTTTTTACATCGTTGATATTTACATTTTTTTTATAGAGTAGTTTTTTATTGCAGTTTTTGTTTTATTTTTATTTTTACACTATTGATATCTACATTTCTTATTATATAAACCTAAAAAAATTATCAATATAATATATATAAGCATTTAAACCTTATAAATTTTTATAACTTTAAATTGATCTATTTATGTATAACTCTATAGCATGAGGGATTTGGTACAAATGTCACACGAATAGGTGTTGAAATAATTTGTTCTTTATTTTTTAATGATTGTTTATATAAATATTGTGTAATTTAATAAATATCACAAAAACAGGTTTAGTGTAGTGGTTTGTGAATGATGCTTCCTCCTTTTTGAGGGTCAAGGTTTGAGTCCCTTCAACCATACAAAATCTTCTCTGTCTTTTAGGGTGAATAAAGGGCAACGGAGTTGGTCGGCTAGCCAGTGATGGGCGGCGTCTTGAAATAGAAGAAGCGGCATTGTGTGTAATTTTGATATTTTTTAATGACATTATTGTAAAATTAGGTATTACTTTTTGGTCTTTGGCCTTAAGCTAATTAGGCGAAATTGTATTCCTATCTTCCATATTAGTATAGTGCTTTAAAATGAAAGCTCCCTTATGAGTAATACTATATCTATTTTTTTAAATCTATTTTTTAAATACATAATATCATAATTAACGTATTTACCTATTATCTCATATTGATAAATTTTTAATACACAATATTATCTAATTAACGTATTTGCCTATGATCTATTGATAATTATTTGGGACATTTTGGAAAAAGCAAAAGGAGAGAGAAAAATTTTAAAAGAAGCAAAAATGGACAAAAATGCCCTTATTTATTTTTAGATTTCCTAAGGAATCCAATACATTTGCATGTCTTTGATTTGAAAGTTGAGCGGTTTTTTTGTCTTTTTTGAAAAAGCTTTGGCTTTTTCCAAAAGTGAAATTTTTTTTATGTCTAAAACCTAAAAAACCTTAATTATTTACCTTAGTTCCGTATTTAGAATAACAAATTCTTATTAAGTAATGGGGTTTACATGATATCATCTATTTAACATATTTACCTATTATCTGTTATTAATATTAGAAGAAGGACTTCTAATATTTTTCACAACCATTATAATTAAACAATATTCCTTTCCGAATCATTCATCCTTAAACACACATGGACATCATATTTCTTTTGCAGAATAAACATGGATACAGTGGTTTTTTTTTATAAATTATCAAACAGTCGTGTATTTGTATTGCATTAAAAGTTGTTCTTGAAAATATATGGTTATTTGTTTTGCATTAAAAGCTGCCCTTGAAATATTGTTTAATTGAAATGGCAATAATTTTATTTTGCAAGGGGTTTATAGTTCTAGTGGTTAAAGGGCATTAATTATATCTCTCAAGAAAACATTAGAAAATAAAAAATACCGAAGAAGCAAAAATACATTTTGAAGTTCAACGTTATTTTGGATCCATATTCTGTAATATGCTTGGTGATTGAAGTTATAGGTACTAGATGAAAAATGGAAGAAAAGCAAAACGAAAACATGATTGGAATTTGGAACCCACTACATGCATGTCCCAAGACAAAGCAAGGAAGGGGCAACAATAATATAATTGACATGAAGCTAAGCACGCGACAGCTTTTTGAAGGGAAGATAAATTTTATTAATAACCCAAGAACATTGTGTTAACTTGCCTCATTAAAACCTTCTACGGTAAATTATACGGAAAAACTCCGAGAGAGGAAAGAGTACCACACATACAATAAAATAAAATAAAAAAAGTCCAGACAAAAACAGAAACACGTCATGCAATGGGTCAGAGAAATGGAGCACCAAAACGAAAAAATCACAAGAAAAAACGCGCAACTTTAAATACCAGTTTGTTATATAAAGTCTTCATAGAAGTGCTTCTTGAAAGCATCCACATGGACCACTTGTAGAGACAAAGCCACAAACACAGAACCATCTCCATTAGCGCTTGGAAGGATCACAAAATCCCCATCAAAATCATGCGTTCCTGGACCCATATAAATTTCCTTTCCCCATCCAAAGTCAAGGCCCCAAAAAGGCACTGTCAACCAGCTCACAACCCCAACGTTAGGGTTTCCATGAAAAGAACCTTGGTCACTCTCTATAGCACGATGAAGGTCTTGAAACTGAGTCAAGTCCGGTTGGTTCTTCAACTTCTCAAGGGCTGACAACACATAATCATTTGTCACCTTTTCGATCGCCTCCCTTATTCTACTCGATGCGTATCCTAATGGCTTTGACAACAAGTCACCCGAAAGACTTGTGGCATTCACATAAAATGTTGCATTGCCAAAGTAGCCTTGAGGCAACGGAGGTTTTATTCGACTACGAAAGTCCATCCAAACCGCCAATTGCATCGCCTGTTCATCTCTAAGGTTTCTTGACTTGGAAGCACATCTCCATATGTGTCCAGCCACAGTCTCATATCGCGTGTAAGGGCGCTTAGTGTCAGAGTTGTTGAAATTGGTACCTTCATTTGCCATCTGCTTAAGTCTCTCAACTTGGTCTCTAGTAAGCCTCAACATGGTGTTAGTGTTTTTCTTGTTTTTCACCTCGATATCATTTGATTGCCCGAGTAAAATTGGTGGTTGGTTCAACTCTGTATGCTCAAACACAAGAGATTGAGCCGGAGGGTGTCGAGCTTGAAAGGCATTACGATCGTGAAATGGCATTACGGCAATTGGCTGACCCCTCGCAACCCTAGCCCACTCCAAATAGAAACGTGAAGCATTATGGCCATCAACAACTGCATGTGATATTTTCAAGCTGAGACAAACACCACCACATTTGAACCTTGTCAATTGGACAAGCAATATAGGAAGTTCATGAATTGGGAGGTTGTAGTCTACAGCGGGGAAGAGAGAGTGATATACTGGAGAAGGATACAAATCATCAAAGTCATCGAGTTTTGAATCAGACTCGGCTTCAATGAACTGAACCCCCATGCCATTACAGTCGAGCTCAAGACGGCGTCCCTCGATCCAACGCAGACGACCTGCCAGTGGATAGAATGGCACCAAAGTGCGGCGTAGTGAGTCTTTGAGGATATTGGCAATGGTCTCAGGCTGCGTGACCCAGTTTTGGTCTGGTCTGTAGAAGTAGATAGTTGAAATGTGTGTTATGCTGCCAACTTGATCAAATTCTGACAGAGTTAGGCAACCTTGCCATGTTTCTTCAGCAGGCTTCAGTAGACTAGAATCTTTGAACTTCACCACCATTATATATATATGTTGTATGTTCTTCTCTGATCAAACAACTCAAATCTTCCCTTTGGATTGAGAAATAGCACAATATGAAGAACACTGAATACTAAAATATACGCATAAACACTCACACAAGAAAACAACAACACTCGGAGTGTTTACTGTGTCATTCATCCTTCCTATCTAACTATTTATCATGAATAAGAAAAACGTTGGGGATTTTTTTTTCCATGAGAGTGTCGTAATTAATTAAGAAATACTAAACGCGATCTTGGTTTTAATGGAAAATCCCTTACTCGAGAATTCTGTCGTATTTGAACTTTTAGCTATTAAAGATTGATTTTTTACCATTTAAAAACATTGGTTCATTCCGCCCCCAGATCCAAAAAAGAAACGTTTGTACTCTAACCTTTTATCTTAAAATTTCCTTATTATTTAAGAGACCTGTAACTCACGCCCTCCACTCGAAGTCCTAGTTTGGATTTCTTCTTCTCCCATTACCCTTCTTCTAAAAATTTTTTTTTAAAAAAAAAAAACATATTCCTTATTAATTTTTCTCTTTAAAAAAAATGGATAGTTTTGATTGCAATCTTTCGCAAAAAAGAAGAATCAAGAAGATTTTGAGAGAGTAGCCATCTTCATGAAATCCCTATATCAGAGTGTTTATTGTGTGATTCTTCCTTCCTATCTAAGTATTTATCAAGAATGAGAAAATGTTGGGGATTCTTTTCCATGAAGAGAGTGTCGTAATTACTTAAGAAATTTTAAATGCAATTCTGGTTATAATGGAAAATCCCTAACTCTAGAACTGTGTCGTATTTGAAAATTTATACCATTTAAATATTATAGATTGATTTGTTACCATTTAAACCGCTGGTTCATTCCCCCTCTTCCCACATCCAAAAAGAAATGCTAGTCCTATGACCTTTTATCTTAAAATTTCCTTAGTTAATTTGATCCTAAATAGGGTTGTTCATTCCCTAAATAGGTATCCTTTTATCCTAAATAGGGTTGTTCATTCCCCCTCTTCCCACATTCAAAAATACCTTTGGTACACCCTATGTAACAACCCGAACCTTAAATAATCTTTAATTATTAATTTATTCAAATAAAACACGAAAATACCCCGTGACTAATTTATTAGGTTTAAAGTTGATTGTTTGACCAGAAAGGAATTTGGGAATTCTGATTATACCGTTGTGCATAGCACGTCGAAACGAGTCCGTAGACACGTAGTGCCCATTTGGTATTGCTAATTGGGGGGTGATAAGTGATTTTTAAAAAAATTTGGGAAGCCCAGCCCCGTTTGGTAAACTATGAGAAAATCAATTATTGTTAAAAATTGTTGTGAAAGAAAGCTATAAGGGAAAACATCTAATGAGGTGCTTTTATTTTCTGATTATGCAGGAATTAGTTTCGAAGAGGCGTTGAGTTTAATGATTATGTGGCAATCATTTTATGATTATGCGAGAATTAGTACCAACAACACTTTTAACAAAAAGTTTACCAAATGCCAAACTGCTTTCTCTAACAACTGATTTTTCACACAGCAAATCGATAGTAATTATTTTCACAGCACAACAATGCCAAACTGGCCTGTAGTGGGCTCAAATCCGAGTTGTATTGAGGAAGATACAATCAAAATACATGTAGAGGGGTAAAATCATAATTTGGAATAAGTCAGATTTTTATCTCTCTCTCTCTCTCTCTCTCTCTCTCTCTCCTGTCATCTGAAACCCCCATTCGAAAATTTTGCATAGCCACCACCCCTTTTTAAGGTCACTCACGACCAGCCACAAAATCGGCACCCATCGGACCGGCCTAACCCTATCATCTCACCCCACCTACTCCGCTCGCCGCCTTCTCAATGTCGGAAAAGCTGAAACCCGATCGGTTTTATTCAAAATTTTGACGGCCTCGTTCTCTCTCCTCCGGCCACCAAACCAGACGTGTGAGGTATGATTTTCACATATTTTTCATGCTCTAGCTGATGGTTGGGTAGGAATTGATCGATTTCTAGCGTAGGTAACTTGATTTGTAACCCAAAGTTTGCCGGATTTCGGGTTGAAATTCCGGCCACTTCCGGCCATTTTTCGGGGTAGGCCCAAGAATTAAAGTGGCTCCAATCAATATTTTGAACCTATGGTAGGAAATTTGGCCCTAAATTTTGAGGTTTTTCCGGCAACCGCTATCGCTTGGGATACCCATGCGCTGCCTGCATGTGTGGCGGCGCGTGGGTATTATAGTAGAGGGGCATTGTGTCCAAATGTGATCCCCTAGTTGTCATGAGCGCGTAGGTGTGCTCAGATTTCAATTTGGATATCATTTGAGTCTCGAACTGATTTCGCATATTGTGCAATTTCCTGGTTTGATATGTTCAGACCGTTGGATCGAACCCAAATTCATATATGTTGTTCCTTGTATTTCTAGGACAGTGTTGGATTCGACGGATCGTGAATTAGAGTCCCGGATACTCCGAAATCGTGAACCCTAAGGCAAGATAAATTGTAATTGTCCGATCGTGCGATCATGATCAATCCAATCGCCCGATTCGGACCAAATTTGCAGGGTAGGTTTAGAAGAGTATGTTGAACCTTTAGGGACTCCGGGATTTGTGATCGGAGGTCGTGGGCCCCGCGGGCCCTGTTGACCAAGTTTAGGCAGTTTGACCCATTGGTTGACCGTGAGTCTTCCGAGGTCGTTATATCCTTTGAGAAGTGTTAGAACAACCATGTAAACAAGTCCTGACAGAAAATGAGTTATCTAGGTCATGTTATGGATTGAGATTAGCTAGTTATTTATAGATTGCTAAATTGTGCATAATTTAATTATGTGTTATTTGAAGGTGTTCGATGGAATCTAAAGGGGTAGTGAATATTTATTTATTATTTTATTATTTTATTAACTTATTTATTTAGTTATTTATTTGCTATTAAGATTATTATTACAGTATTGGAATGGGATGCTAATCGGAGTTCAAAGTGGTTAATAAACTAATTAAATATTTAAGTGCATGTCCATATTTAATACAAATACCCAGTAGCTGAAAATGATGAATCACGACCCTTGGTTTTTATCAGAATGTGGCATATATATTTTAAGTATAGTTGAGAATCAATTTATTAGAAAGTTGATATAAGGGTCAGGAAATGGATTGTGAAATAAAGGGAAAGTAGTGATATAAGTTTGAGATATGGTTTTTCAAACCCACCACAGGAGTTCCCCCTAGTTGCTTTGAAATAGTTTGTCATTTATAAATAATGCCCCACGAGTTTCGGGGATGCCGTGTGGTGAACCGTGTGGTGCGAGGAATGCGGACCGGGTTGACTTGGTGTCTCCGAGGCCTGCAAGGAATGCGGTTCGGTTAACTTTGTGTTTTCGAGGCATGCGAGGATGGAATTGACAGATATATAAAATTAGCGGGATATTTGGAATTGACGGAAAAATATCGGAATTGAAGGTAATAATGGAATTGACGGATCAGGAATGGGGGTACACTTAGGTGGAGAGAATTTCGGTTTTGAGATGCTTTTAAACTAAAATTGAGGATTTTATCCAATTACCATTTTTTTCTTAAGCGACAAATTTGTTTTACAAGTGAAAGATGAATATATATATATATATATTAATTAAGTTGTTGATATATATATATATATATATATATATACATATATTTATATATGAGCCTTACGTGAGTTTCGATGCAAGCATAAGAGTATCTTCGAAGCTTGTTGGTTTTAATTTGTTTTATTTTTATTTTTATTTTTATTTTGTTTTATTTTACTTTTATCTTTATCTTTTTATTATTACAATATATATACAATTTAAGCTAATAACATATAAATATATATAAATTGAATTATGAACTAGAGGAAATTCAAGGAATGACCTACATATATTCTGAGTATCAACTGTTCCGAGGATAGGAAAAGTTGAAAAGAATGTACGTCAGAGCTTATGAAAAATGGTTTTGCTATTACATTGAAAGAACTACGTGTAGCTTGATCCCTTATTAAGGGTATGTAGGCGATCCAGAGTTACTGGATGCAGCCGCGAGATTTAGTGATGGAAAAGCTATTCAGTTGAATTATTTGAAATCCGTTATCTTACCGATAGATTCATATTTTGCATATATAATCTATCTCTATTTGCATTGTTTTTGTGTGAAATTGATTAGTTTAATGTGTTTGGTGAAGATTTTGTAGGAAATCATACTTAGCAAGGCTTTGGAGCAAAAACTATAATTTTGGAAGCTTAAGGGATCAAAATAGGTGGAGTTATCAACTCCACAAAATATCAGTAACTCACTCTGTCATTTCATCAAACACCTGGAGTACATTTGTGCAAGTGCCAATTTATACCCACAACTGGTCCCAGAAACATAGAGTTAGAGAAGTTTACCATCAATTGTGAAGCTGAAATCGTTTACAGCTATTAATATTGGAGAAGACCCATGTGTATTTAATTGGTGGAGCTAAAGAAGGTGTGTTGGGCGGATACTTGATCAAAACTTCCCGTTGCCATCCCAATTGATTAAAGCCACGCATAATATCCAAGACCCTGTTGTGCATATGAAAGACTAGATGGAAGTCACAATAGATAATGGCATTTTTTGTTGGCTGATGCTTGAGGGCGTGATTTCCAAGGCCTTGCTGGGTATGTGAGTTTGCTGATAGTGCGGAATTGGTGAATTGGATTCATCTTTGCAATTGGTGGGTTGCTTCACGTTTTGAATAAGCCAACATCATCCTTTGCCTAATTGGAGGAATTTTGTATTGGCTGACCCAAATAACCTAAGCCTATTTTCCTATTTTTCTCTAAAAGCCCAATATGAGACTTCCTTCTTTGACTTGGAGACTTTATTTCCAAGTACAGCCGCATATTTTGGGATTGGGTTTTCTTCTATTTTCCTATTTTGTCTCTACTACTCAAATCTTTCCTAAATAAATATTATTTTCCTTATTTTTGGGGGAGTCCCTTGGTCTATAAATACAAAGTTTTAACCTAATAGCGAGATCATCTTCTCTACCATATTTTTCCATCAACTTTCATACAACCAGAGAAATATCAGAGAGAGTCAAGAGACAAGAATTTGCTACTGCACTATTTGAGGAGCTTTCGAAGGTGTTCCTATGGAGATTCTGAAGATCAAGTCCATCGGCCAAATCGGTTTTATGACAATAATTCTCTTGTTTATATTTTCTTCTGTCATGAACTAAATTCCCTTGCTAGGGCTACGATGTGGCCTAACCATGAATACGTAATTTTTATAGTTATATTAAATTCCCTTGTTGAATATTTGTTACTGTTCTTAATGATTTAAATATCTAGCTAATATTTAATTGATGATCCAAGCAGAGACCGAGAGGAGAAGTTTGGGGTTTGCTTCTTGTAACAAATACCACGACTTGAATGAGTGCCCAAGAGGGACTAACATGACTCATGTAGTTTTCTTGTAGGTTCTCATAGAACTTAATGGGTTCTTGGTTTTCTAAATCCGTTGCTCGAGAGAATGAGTTGTTAATTGAGAATACTTTCGGGTCAATAGTTTGACTTTTGACTTTGACTTTGACTTTGACCAAGCCACAAAATCATTTATTCTCTGTTAAATTCTTGATTCATACCTTTTCAATGTGCAATCTTATAGGTCTTAATTAGCGAGGTTGTAGGTAAGAATGATTTCTTCTAAATCGAATGTGAATTGTAGAGGGTTTGCTTTTAAATTGTTAGCTGAATCACAAATGAACAAAACTTGTTTACATCTATGGCCTAGAAATAAACTATGAAAGGGGAGCAGCTGTAGATTTCAATGGAACGGCCTTTAATTATTACTGATTTCCTATCTACATTGCATACTATTGTTATTCCTTAAAATAATACTATAGATGATAATAAAAAATTCTAAAATGGAAACAATTTTATTGATAATGAGCTATTGGACTTCATAATGTCTTATGATAATTTGGTACTTGAGAAAAAAGAATTTGATAATTTGGTACTCTCTGCTATAAAAAAAAAAAAAAACAATAAATAAAACCTTAGTACTCTTAAAGTGCTTTTATTTTTTAATTTAGCAGCCAAACGCTCAACAAAATATAAAACGTACTTCTATAAAGTATAAAAGCAGTTTTATTTTTTACAGTCAAACAATAAACTGCTTCTCTGTAAAAGCACTACTAACACAAACGCTGTTAGTATAAGCACTACTGGCATAAATGATTTTAGAACAAGAACTACCAAATGAGCCCTTATTTAATTATATGATATCTTCATAGAAGTGCTTCTTGAAAACATCTATATGAGCCACTTGTAGAGACAAGGCAACAACCACAGAACCATCTCCATCGGCACCTGGAAGGATCATAGAATCCCCATCAAAATCATGCGGCCCTGGACCCATATATATCTCCTTTCCCCAACCAAAATCCATCCCATATATAGGCAGTCTCAGCCAACTCAGAACCCCAATATTAGGGTTTCCATTAAAGGGCCCTCGTTCACTCTCTTTAGCATAATGAAGGTCTTGAAACCGAGTTAAGTCTGGTTCATTCTTCAACCTTTCATGGGCTGACAGCACATAATCCATTGTCACCTTCTCGACCGCCTCCCTTATTCTACTCGACGCGTACCCTAATGGCTTTGACAACAAGTCACCGGCAAGACTTGTGGCAGGCATATAAAATACTGCGTTGCCAAAGTAACCTTCGGGCAACTGGGGTTTAATACGACATCGAAAGTCAACGCAAACCATCAATGCCGTTGGCTGTTCATCTTTGTGGTTTCTCGACCTCGATGCACATCTCCAGATGTGTCCAGCCAGAGTCTCATAGCGCGTGTAAGGGCGCTTAGTGTCAGAGTTGTTGAAATTGGTACCCTCATTCGCCATTTGCTTAAGTTTATCAACTTGTTCTTTGGTGAGCCTCAACATGGTTAAAGTTGTTTTCATCTTACTCTCCTGTAAATCATCTGATTGCCCAAGTAAATTCGGTGGTTGGTTGAACTCTATATGGTCAAACACTTGAGTTGGAGCTGGAAGGTGTCGAGCTAAGAAGGCTTGTCCATCGAGAAATGGCATTACTCCAACTGGCTCTCCCCTTGCGAGCTTAGCCCACTCGCCAATGAAATGACACGCACTTTGGCCATCAGTAACTGCATGTGAAATTTCCAAGGCGAGACTAAAACCGCCACATTTGAACCTTGTCAGTTGGACAAACAATAGAGGAAGTTCATGAATTGGGAGGTTGTAGTCTACAGTGGGGAGCAGAGAGTGAGATTCCGGAGAAGGAGAGAAATCACCCAAGTCATCGAGTTTCAAATCAGACTCGGCTTCGATGAACTGAACCCCCATGCCATTGCAGTCGAGCTCAAGACGGCCTCCCTCAATCCAACGCAGACGACCTGCTAGTGGATAGAACGGCACCAAAGCGCGGCGTAGTGAGTCTTTGAGGGTATTGGCAATGGCGTCAGTTGGTGTGACACAGTGTTGGTCTGGTCTATAGAAGTAGATAATGCCGACATGAGTTATGCAGCCAATTTGATCCCATTCAGATAGAGTTTGGCAGCCTTGCCATGTTGCTTCAGCTGGCTTCAGTACATAGGAGCTTTTGATTGTGGCTGCCATTATGTTACTTCCTGTATATATGTATGTTATGTTTCAAATGTAGTGACGCAAATGGATAATAATTGATATTATAAGTAATTAGAATGATATGCTCATGTACGTACCTGTTGGCAATGTGATCGATGAATAAAGCACAGAAGAATTTTGAAAGTAAGATCAACAAAGAGAGTTTTTGAAGAGACAATATAGGCAATGCTTCGGTTGTGTTTTTCAGCAACTGTAGAGGGCTTTATATAGTTGTTGTAAGGAGGACAATCATGATGGAAGAAGATGTTGAGAGAGTAACCATCTTCATGAAATCCCTAAATAGGAGTGTTTATTGTGTGATTCTCATCTTTCCTGTCTTAACTATTTACTAAGAATGAGAAAATGTTGGAGATTTTTTTCCATGAAGAGAGTATCGTAATTAATTTAAGAAATAATGAATTCTATTATGGTTTTAATGGAATATCCCTTACTTGGGAATTCTATCATATTTGAACTTTGATACCATTTAGCTATTATAGATTGATTTTTTACCATTTAAAACGCTGGTTCATTCCCCCTCTTCCAGATCTAAAATGAAATATTTGTACTATCACCTTTTATCTTAAAATTTCCTTATTACTTAAGAGACTTGTAGCTCGTGCCCTCCACTCGAGGTCCTAATTTGGATTTCCTCTTCTCCCAATACTGTGCTTCTATAATTTTTTTTTTTTTAAAAAAACATTTCCTTATTACTATTTCTTATTAAAACAAAAAAAGATAGTTTTGATCGCCGTCTTTCGCCAAAAAAAAAAAATCAAGAAGATCTTGAGTTTGTAGCCATCTTCATGAAATCCCTATATGAGGGTGCTTACTATGTGATTCTTATCCTTCCTATCTAACTGTTTATTAAGAATGAGAAGATTTTTTCCATGAAGAGAGTGTCGTAATTAATTAGGAAATACTAAACTCGACCATGGTTTTAATGGAACATCCCTTACTCGGGAATTCTATCATATTTGAACTTTTATACCATTTAGCTATTATAGATTGATTTTTTACCATTTTAAACAATGGTTCACTCCCCCTCTTCCCAGATCTAAAAAGAAATGTTTGTACTACCACCTTTTATCTTAAAATTTCCTTAGAGTGCTGCTATTTCCATTCTCTGTCCTATTTTCCCACCCATCTTATCTTCCCACCCACAAGTAAATTTGAAAAAGAGTAATGCTACACTTACCACATTTTTATCTCACATTTCTATACTACATAATGTGGCATGTCCATTGTGGTAACCAAATTAAATCAAAACCCTAGGTCAAATAATTCATTACATTTGGGGATTATTTGACCTAATTGGGAATTAATCAACCTGATTGGGAGTTACTCAATTTAATTGGAAATTACCCAATTAAATTGAACGTTACCTAATTTGGTTGAGAATTGATTTGATTTCTACCACGATTCCCAGTTAAATGAGAAGTTAGCTAATTAAAATGGGATTTAATTTGATACCTACCATAATTAGGGATTTGATTTACCCTAATAAATCAAATCCCTAATTAATCAAATGAATTCCAAATAGGGGAGGAATAATTCCCTTCCATCTATGGAATTATTCCTCTGAAACCCTAGCCTCCGAGACCACTATAAAAGCATGGCCACACACAAGGGTTGAGGTACGTCTAAAATCCCTACTGAAACTCTGCAGAAAATTCCTCTCAAACCCTAGCCACCTCCTTTCTCTCTCTCTCTTTTACATAAGGCTCCGGCCGCCCGGTTTACACCATAAACACATCTCCGTACCCTATTAGCTATTGTTTTCTATACGATTCAATTGAACTAATTTAGGCATCGGAGGGCCTTTGGCCAACAACCCTCGGGTGTGGTCCTCTTATTGGTTCTATTTTGCAAGGAGAAGGAGGCGGCGAAGAAGAAAGGGGAATCTTTCCAATCGAATATTCTCATGGGGAAATTTGTACACTCATCCATATTATATGCTACATCAATTAAATCAATGAGGTGTATTTTAATTAAGGCAATTAGAAAAACAAATACTGGAATAAATCATAAAAGAAAAGAAAATATTAAATAATTTTAATTGATGTGGTTGTCCACCTCAGTTGCCACATAAGATGGTATAAAGATGTGGTATACAAATGTGGTAAGAGAAGCATTATTCCATTTTTTAACTGGAATCCAACAAATTTGTATTTCCCTTTACCTCTTCAACGAATATCGAGAATATTACCTCTTTTTACTTAATTCAAAAGTAACTCTTTCCCTTAATGCTCGAATCACCAATAACATGGAATTGGCTTTGATTTAACGAATTAATTCATTTTCTTAATCAAGATGATTATGGAAGCAAACCATTTACACACAATGTATTCTTACTCTACAAAAACAATAAAAAATAGTAGACCCACACACACAACACACGCTTTCAACTAGCTAATCCCATTTAGACGTTATGTGTGTACAGCAAACCTAGTAAGACTTTGAAATGCATGGCATCTTTTCTTGATCATATTATTTCGAGGAAAGGGGAAGGAGAGTTCAAACACAGGATGTAAGGCATAAAATAACTTATTTACGGCTCATTGTCCCCTCTCTCTATTTCTTTAGTGATCCTAAAATATGAGCATTCGTTTCTAAATAAAATAAATAAATACTCTTAACTGGTAGAGCTATAACCCCGAGAATAATGAAACAGACTCGAGTTCGTTGAGGATAGAAGTGGGCTGGTGATGTCAAGCTTAGCAAGAGAAAAAGAGCTGAAATTGGTTGAGTTATTAAACTCCAGAATTTTCTAACAAGTACCAGCTGAATAATTTTTGTACAATTTTCTTATTTAATCTTTCACTAAACCAAATAGTCATCGGATTTATTCAAGAGTATGGTGCTCGCAAAACCAGCATACCTAAATTTCACACTGAGGCTTTAAATGATGGAGATAAATTTCAAGGATGTTGAAGATTGCGTTAAGTCAATTGATATTGTCAACAAAGATAACCTAAGCAAAGGTTGCACATTGATTTTTATTGTGTGAAAGAGACTTTGACACTTTATGCCTTCCTTTGAGTTGCTCTCGTGATTGATAATAGATCTGATTTACTCTAGCACATGTTGAGAACAAGTCCAAATCCCCACGTGATAGCACATGACCCAGGGGCAGCAAAAATAAAAACAAACAAAAAAACAATAATATATACATATGAAATAGAGGAAAACAGAAACCCAGCTGATGCAGGGTGGAAACTTCATTCTTTCATATATCCAAATGGAGGTCAAGGCTAACAAGTATTCCTCAAATAAACATGAAAAATAAACTCACAGCTAATGAAAACAAACAAACTAAGAGAGCTCTCAAGTCAGGTACCATGGTCAACACCCAATTCTAACATACTTGTCCAGAACCATAACAGATTAACTAGTCTTCACTACCAATTTACTGACTCTCTGAAAGCGGCTTCCGGGCCAAGAAGAAATACATCGGTGTGAAAATCTCTCTCCTGAAAGACGTTCATCAAGAAAATAAATTTCAGTAGCCAATGTATGCAAGCTTCTAGACTGATTAAGGCAAATTGTAATCAAATTTACCATTGTTATGCTCCAATTACAAGGAGAAAATTTAATGGCTTTGCTTTTCAATATGATAACAAAGGGAAAAAAATTTCCAGTCCAACATCACCACCAGTCAATGAGCTGCCTAAAACTATAATTATGAAGTCATGGCCTGTTGGTTCTTGTTTGAATCCCAGACACAAGATACCTCATATCTTAGCAAAATTACTTTTTCCCATATGAGGTGCATGGAGGTTCAGGTCTACAAAGAGAAGAGAATAAGCGTGCTGAAAAGAAAACTTACTTTCCACCTTCTACTAGCCCTTCAGCTGCTTTCTCCAGAAAATCTTGAACCCTTTGGCTTCCTGGTGGTGCAAGTCCAACAAATTCTAAAGCCTTGACCTAAAAAAAGAATATAACTCAAGCACTGATCAACTGCATCAAGTGTTTTGATAGCACAGGAATATTCAATATTCCACATCAACATGCCCCATAAGAAAGTGGGTTTCCAAATTTATTGAACGACCATGATATTCATGAACTCTTACCATGTTTTTAGTAATAAAACGCCCAACAGCTGTTAGACGAAAGCTACTAAATGAAATCCGACTTTTGTCCAAAGGCAAGTACCAAGGTTGAGGTGAGTCCACTGCAAGATCATTCTCCCATATCACCTACGGTCACAATGAAAAGAAAAAACAGAAAATTAAAGCCAATATTTCTTCTGTATATTTCATAAAGAAGGAAAACTTCCTACCAACCTCAAAACCGGCTTGTTTCAAAGCTTCAAGACACTTTCCTGTCAATCTGATGTCTGGGAGGCCATCACCAATCTCAATTTCCGCCTGTGGTCATAAAGTTATTTAATGTATATTCACAATCTAGAATCTGTTCATAAGTAAATTAAGCATCTATCACCAGCTCCATTTCATGCTTCTGGTTTCCCTTACCTTAATTTTTTGATGTTCTTGGTTATTGGGATGGAATGCATCAGTCATACACCACTCATATGCAGCAAAACATTGACCGGGTTTTAATACTCTGTAGATCTCCTTGTAGCATCCATACTACCCAGAACCAAAAAAAAAAAGGCTCAGCCAACAGAAACGGGGAGAAAGTATTGAGCTAACTAAAAGAGTAGGAAAAAAGAATGACTTACTGCATCCGGTGCATGGCAGGTAGCTTCAATTGCATATACTGCATCAAATGAATTCTCAGAAAAAGGTAGTTTCATGAAGTCAGCCTGCACCATTTAGAAACACGTACAAAGAATGAAATCTATAACACAAACTAGTTTCACGTGACTAAGTCTACTGCAGGAAGAAAAAAACAAAAGGTAATTTCTACAAAGAACATGAAACTCATAAACAATACTGCCGACCTTTACAAAATTGCAGGTCTTGTCCACTCCTACGATACGGTTTAGTTCCTGTGAAGCAAACAAAAGCATGATATAGCATTTAGCCACTTTGAAACTGAAGCATTAGAGTTGTCCTTTCTAATATATAAAATAAATCTTCGACTTTCTATTTCCATCGACTAAATTGAGCATTGTCCATTGGACAAACAAATTATCTTGAGATACCATCAAGGCTAATCAAAACAACGCGTCGCCAGTATATATTTACCTTTCCTCTTGTGATCTGATATTCATTGTTGTTCAACCCAGTAATTGATGCTGAGCTGCACAAAGCACCGTAGAAAAAGCATTGTTACAACTGACATCAGCATAACAAGTCTTTACACAAATCGCAGTGATATCATCTCACTTATTAAATCATATTTTAACCATAAGCCTAATAGGATGTCAGCGAATAAGGCGTTTTCAAAGTGATTCACCCAGCTAATAACAGCCATTCGCTTTGTGTTGTTATAATCAATCAGAACAATGACAATAATCTCATTATTTCTATAAATATACAAAATTATGAATATAATTATTTGGTAGAACCCAGCAACAAAATCAATATTCATAAGAATGAAAACAACTATAGAAAATTAATCTTCACTAGAAAGCATAGTCTGCATATTTGCCACTTCATAATCAAATATTACAGCCACAAGAAGGCAGCGCTACCACAACTGAAGCCTGAATAAAAGAAATGGCAATCACCTGAAGCGAGCTATTTCTCTCAGTGGTCCTCCAATTCCACAACCTACATCCAGAACCTAACACAAAAATATGGAAAACCAAGTCAATAATTTAACAGGGATCTCTCTCTGGCTAATCTATAATCCACTAAATCTACTTAGTAAGACTAACTTTCTGTCCAGGTTTCAGTCCTAGTTGTAATGCAAGGAAGTGCTCATGTCGCTTGATACTCTCTCGAAGAGACTCCCCTTTCCATCTTCAAGAAACAAAGACATCTATCAGAAACTCTTCTACAGTACACAATATTTCACTGCTTGCACGTGAAGAGAAGAAAAAAGAGGAACCTGGGTGCAAAGTGGAAAGACTCTCCCCAGCCATACTCATAAAAGCTGGTAACAAGATCATAATATTTATTAACCTGAAATCCACACGAAACCAATTTAGTGAAAATAGGCCACTACCAAGCTTGAACCAAAAGGCCATCTGTTTAAATTTGTAACAATGAGGCGTTAATCCTTTATAATCAAAAGAGACAATGCAAAGGCTAACTTTCCCATATATACATAATTATCAATGTATCTTAATAATCAGAAAAGTTAATAGCTAGTACAACATGAACGACACAGCTTGCCATTCTCTTGGGTCTTATGACACTAAGTAGGTGACTTTATAAGACAACACAGAAACCTTGAGGCCGAATGGATGACCATTACCAAATATATATAGCGAATATATATATGCATTTACAAGTTTGCAGTATTTCTTCTTCTTCTTTTTGGTGAGAAAGGGGGCCAAGGCCCAAACAACAAGAAACTACAAAGAGATCCTCCTAGGTCTAGCCAGACATCTAGCATCAGCAGCTAGAATATCAGATAAACCTGGAGACATCAAGTATCAGCAGCTAGAAATCATCCTAGATTTGTAGTATTTCTTGAATATTTGACATATATGGCAGATAATATCTTTCTTTTTACCAGTGGAAAAGAAAACTTTTTTAAAGAGTCTCTCTTACCATGTCAGTATAGTTAGATTTTCTTGCTTCCTCTTCACCTCCATAACAGACATGATACTTCTCATACCTGAACCATTATTCAATAACTGAGATATAAGCTGTTATCCCATAACATTTACACAGGGAATCAGGTTAAAGGATTTCACACTACACCCCAAAAATATTTCGAGGAACTTTACAATGCCATGTATGAAAAGATTAAAAGTTTGGTTACAACTTACATTTAATAGTTTCACAAAATTGAACAAAATGGCTTTCAAATTCTTGTTGCATCACCTCACAAGCCATGCAACTCAATAACAAGTAAAGTACTTCGACAATATTGTAAATCCTAGTCTTTCATCCCCATTACATACATAACTCATAAAAGTCCACTGTTTATTTATTTGGTCATCCAAAGGACAACATCCACTAATATAACATATTACTATTGTTTCGTGATTTCAATTTCTAAGTACATCAAGTACTTAATTGCCATGAATGCCCAGGCAAATATCAATATAAATAAATAAATAGTAGTAGTAGTAGTAAATAGAAGTTACAAAAAATTTCATCTAAGATATTCAAAGGAAAAGCTTTAATCCATTTGGTTAGCTAGATATTCATAACGTGCAACCTACCACCACATGTTAGGGAGGGACACCTCACCACATCAGTCAGACATTCCCAAAATCACGTGACTCTACAGAGACACTCCCTTACACTAAGACATTCCCTTAGTTCATTGACTAATTGATTCACTAACTCTATGATTCGACATCTGATAATTGAGATTAGCCCAAGTCAAAATTAGCATTAAACCCAAAAGATAAGACAATCTAAACTTCATATAAGTATAGATTAGAGCTCTAGCAGCATGCAGATTAGTAAGAATCAAAAGGGAAAGCCTAAGCTAGAGAGAGAAACAGACTAAAAAAGATATTGGTAGACACAGAGAAATAGTGAAACATCAATCTATGGACAGAAACATAGATCAAAACATCAAGCATTTATTTCTGAGAAAGAAACAAAACCTAAAGTTTATGGTAGAGAGCAAGGCATTAAAGAAAAATTCAAGAGAGACAAACAAAGACCAAAAACATTACTATCATCTTTTTTTTAATTACCAAAAAAAAGACCAAATACATCAGTATCATGGATTGATTGAAGCTGATGCTAGAAAGATAAAAGGAGATATATGGAATCAAAGCTTGAATAGGGAGAAATGTTATAGGCCCAATGGATCATTTTCTAGAGAGAGACA
The DNA here is from genome assembly GCF_029339155.1 of Prunus mume. Taxonomy (NCBI): domain Eukaryota; kingdom Viridiplantae; phylum Streptophyta; class Magnoliopsida; order Rosales; family Rosaceae; genus Prunus; species Prunus mume. Next base: position 3,199,139 of record NC_142702.1, read on the forward strand.
GAGAGAGAGAGGAAGTACTTTTCAACAGCAGAGAGAACTTCGGTTTTGTCAATCTTTCCACCAACACCTGATGCGAGATCCAGTGCTCCAGCTTTCGACATCTCCTCTTGAATTTCCCAAAATCAGAGTTGCGCAGATCTACACAACACAAACCCATTTCATGAAAAATACAAGCAAGCATTTGAATGAGAAACTTTTCTTGATTTTTCAGGAAAAACAAAAACAAAAAAGTGAAAACATGTTTTGGGTATATAATGTGGGATGATGAAAATCAGAGTTTTTACATCAAAAGGAGAGTCCGAGAGAACCCGAGATAAAGGCGAGTCTTTTCGGGGAAGGCTGAAGAGAGATGTGAGAGAGAGATTCGTTGAAGAAAAGCAAATTGGCTATATACAAAGTGAAGACAGTCTCAAAAACAAAAGCTTAGCGGCATGACAGGGAGAGAGAGGTGGCCAAACACTACAGCAACGCCAAATCTCACAATTTTCGCTGTAATTTAGTTAAACAAAACAAAAAAATTTATTTTAATGAAGGGTTTTTTTAACAGATAATGATAAAATATAGGAGTATCTTTGCTCACACCATTCTTTGAAATCTAAAAATAAATAAATTTTGTCATTTTCTTCTTTAAAAACTTAAAATGTCCTAACCTCATCACCATTCTCAACATTTAACGAGCAAAAAAGATTTCCAACCATAGGTTGAAGAATGGTTATTTACACTGATACTCTCTCGGTTTTTTTTTTTTCAAAACTCTTGAGGTTTCCGAAATTACATATGAGGTTTCAAATTGTTTTTACAAAACATTATCTATTAGTTTTCCATTCAAAAAGTGTTGATATAATCAAAAAAATTCTCTAAATGACAAATTAGTTTAGGGGTGGGCATTGAGACAAGAAAACTTGAACACCGAGCCACATCGGATGGAAAAAAATCGAAAATAAACCGTGTTGACTAAAAAGACAATAAACTGGCATCGAACTGAATTAGACCGATTGAAATCGATTTCGATGCTGGTTTCACACTTTACAAAACCGAACCAGACCGACTGCGTATTTTTATTTTTATTTTTATTAAATTATTTTCAGTCCAATGCTAAATTTCTAATCCGATAACTAATATTTCCCTAAGCCCAACTTCAAAGCACATTTCTTTTCTAAGCACAATCATCTCTCTTTGCACGAAATTGGATCATTTGTGAATTTTTAAGCCTAAAAAATAAAAAAAATTAGTTTAGAATTTGTAAAAAAAAATTGAAAACTATATTTAAAAAATCCGGTCCAAAACCTGAAAAATTGAAAACCGCACTGGAATCGGTTTAAACTGAATTGGCCAGTTTCATAAATTTTTTTCACCAAAATCGGACCGAACCACACTAGTTAAATAGTACCAATTCCGATTCCAATGTAAGGTGAAAATCGAACCGAACCGCGCCCACCCCTAAACTAGATTGCACATACATCTCATTAAACTTATTCGTATGTTCATATAAACCTTCAATTTTACAATGGTTTTGACGTAACCCTTTCATAAAAAGACGAACATCATGGCAATATAATAAGTAAATATTTGCTAAATGAAATAAATTTTGTCCTAAATGAAATTTTTAGGTAGGTATAATTTTCTCAATAAAAAGAATGGATTGATCAAATATCTTTGTTTGCAACGAGTGGTTTCAGGTTCAAATACTTGTGGCACCTTAGTATTGTGTGTGAGAAATCTCCTCTCCTTGTATTAAAAAATTATATTATTCTTAATTTAAAAGTGGTTTTCCAAATTGTTTTTCACTTTTTTAACAAAACATTGACATAACCTTCACCCACATGTTACTCTCCATAAATAAATAAATAAATTAATTAATTAAAGGAAAACTTCTTTGCCTTTTTCTTTCAAAAATTAGCAATATTAAAAAATGAGACCTGATTTTCCCACTCCCATTTTCTCCACTTACACTCCCTTTTATTTTTTTAATATTTTTTTAATATTTTTTTAATCAATTTTGTTCTTTTTTGTTCTTTCTCTTTCCTATTCTACCCTTACTTCACTTTTATATTATTTCTTTTTCTTTATACTTAATTTTCCTACTTGAACTCTACTTTCAATATATATATTTTCAATGGATGGATGAATTCTTTAAAATTAATATTTTTAAAAATTCCCCAATTGAAACAAACCCCTCATTCTCCCATTCTCTTCGTCAACCTTCCCCTCATCCCATCTCTGCATTTTAGCCCCACTGCCATCCACCACTGCACTGCCCCTCATGCCCAATAGCCAAGCCACACTCAAACCCTAAACCTCTCTTAAAAACCTGAATATGGATTTGGTTGTTGAAGAAAGAGAGAGGAAGAGAGAAAAAGAGGGAGAGAGAAGAAGGAGGTGTGGGCTTGGTTTGTCGAAGAAAGAGGGGGCAGAGAGAGAGAGAGAAGACATAAGGGTGGATGCATAGGGAAGAAGAGATAAAGGGTGGGTGGGGTTTGGGATATATTTTTTTGGTTTAAAAATATTATTTTTAAATAATTCATTTTTTTTTTCACACATCAACACCTCTCCAAAGTATCTCACTTGCCACGTCATCAAGGCTAAAATAGGAAAGAGGAAGAACACAAATAAACAAAATTGATTAAAAAGTATTAAAAAAACAAAAGGGAAAATCAACTCCCTTAAATAAATAAAAAAATCACACCCTATGTTTTACACTCCCACATTTGACTATAACTAAACAACATTGTCTTAACTTCATGAGATTATTTGGGTTATTCAACATATTTGTTGTGTGATAATGAGGTGTTAGTTGGATTGGCCTAGACCTTTGGTTTGCTCCCAAATGGTCCTAGGTTCGAGCCCCATGGTACCTGTGTGTGTGAGTTTCCTTTGTCCCCTTTCCTAACTTTGACACACACAAAAACACATATTTGTCATGTGCTTTTGTAGCAATTTTTGGATGGAATTTTAGTGGAAGGGTTGTGTGACAAAAATTTGAAACCTCAAGAGTGTTAGTATAATTTCCGAAACTTATGGAATTCAGAGAAAACATAAAAATTCTTAAGGTTGTCAGTGTAAATAACTTTATAGGACAACTACATAATGAAAAGATCTCATCTCAATCCACATAATCGAAAAGGTAGTTGATTGACTAATTATTGTTGTGTAATGTGTCAATTTTTATTTTTATTTTTATCGAAGAGAAACTTCATTAGATAAACTTCAACGGTACAATCAAAGACATCAACAAGACATCTAAAATATCAATCCCAAGAGGACATCAAACTAACATGCTAAAAGTAGACAAAAGTCGTAGTAAAATTATTAGCCCACATCACCACAATTAACCATAAGCTCACACAAAGCCACAAACCCAAAGTAACCAACCCTAAAACAACCCATGAGCCTAAATGAACTTCTACCACCACCACTTGAAGAAGCGCCTTCGCGGCCACACCCACCACCGCATTTGTAACAGATCTGGGGAAAATATGATTTCCAACGATCTACTTGTGCATAAGAGTGAACAAATAAATGAAAACAACCCTGCCAAAGAACAATTTAGCCTCCTTCAAAGACGATGTAGAATCAAATTTAGAGAACATGAGTGGCATTGGAAAGTGGGTTTGGGAGAAAGATTTGATTGAGAACGTAAACTAAAATGGGTAATGGGAAACTTCAATCTAAGCATGGCTATAAAAAAAAAAATTACCAAAAGAGGCTTTTTATTCAAAATGCCCAGTGGACTTATTCACTAACCTAAAAGGAAAAGATGAGAAGAGATGAGGGGGAGGAGGGGCAATGTTGCTTTTTCCTCCTCCCTTCTCTACGGAGTTTTCCTTTAGGACTCATAGAGGGAAAGAAGCGACTAGGGTTTTGAAATTGCATTTGTACTAGCTCATGTAATGTGTCAATTAATCCACCATGGTGACAATTTTTTCCTCCAACCATGTAATTTCTAAATTTTAGACTCTGTTTTCATTCATTGTTTAACAATTTTTTAAAAAAATTTATACATTTTATTATGTAATAGTTGCATTGATTCTTCTTTTCTTTTCCTTTTTAAGAATTTATTTGCTGTAAATTTTTAAGCTACATGTATGTATAATTTTTTGTAAAAAAAATAATATTGTAATTGAATTTTCTTATAAAAAATGGGTGAGAGAATAGAAAAAAGGGGGTGAAGATAGCGCTGCTCATCCAGTAACATGAAAATGTATGCTAAATCGTTATTTAACACTTTGAAAGAGCTAATGAGTCGTGAAAGACAGAGAATATACATGAAGAGAATAAGCATGTATAGATTATGAGTAATGCTACAATTACCACATTTTTATCCCACATTTCTATACCACATGATGTGGCATGTCTATATTATATGTCACATCAATTAAATCAATGAGGTGTATTTTAATTAAGGCAATTAAAAAAAATATTGGAATAAATCATAAAAGAAAAAAAAATTAAATAATTTTAATTGATGTGGTTGTCCACCTCAGTTGCCACATAAGATGGTAGAGTAATGCTACACTTACCACATTTTTATCCCATATTTCTATATCACATGATGTGGCATGTCCATATTATATGTCACATCAATTAAATCAATGAAGTGTATTTTAATTAAGACAATTAGAAAAACAAATACTTGAATAAATCATAAAAGAAAAGAAAATATTAAATGATTTTAATTGATGTGGTTGTCCACCTCAGTTGCCACATAAGATGGTACAATGATGTGGTATACAAATGTGGTAAGAGTAGCATTATTCAAGATGGTATAAAGATGTGGTAAACAAATGTGGTAAGAGTAACATTATTCATATAATATGAACATGCCACATCATATGGTATGAAAATGTGGGATAAAAATGTGATAAGTATAGCATTGCTCTAAAAAAATGTCAAAATTTTTACATTAAAAGAAAAAAAAAATCAAGACTTATATTTTTTTATGGAAAAAAAAAATCATGACTTGTCTAAGGTCATGAAAGAAAAAGACTCATCTAAGAAATATTACTTCAGTATATGCTGACTTGGTTGTCATGAAAAGTTTAGGCATGGGGAAAAGTATCTTGACTAATGGGAAAATATCGGGAAAATGAAACCTTCCATTCACCTTGACCTTATTTTTCCCGTCCCATAGAAAACCAAAGACAGAAATTAGTTATATATTTTTATGACCAATATGCCCTTATTAAGAATTAAACATAACAAGGCCAGCATGGATTAAACTTTTTATTGCATAATTTTCATTTATGGGTATAATTGGAAAACTAAACCAAGTGTGTTTATACTCCTAAACAAATCAAATATGGAAAAAAAAATGATATTTACTTTTTTTCCCAATATTACTAAACATTTGGAAGAATTCTTTGATTTCCATTTCCCTACCTCAATTTCTTTTCGTGAAACAAACGGGACCTAAAGTATATACTGACTAATGCGTTCAATTGATAACTTATTTTTAATAGAATTCTCTTATACTTTTTTTTTTTTGTAAAGTAGCATATACAGTACAAAATTGTATTGAGTAATAAGTTCATATATGTAAATTCATTTACTTTTAATGCACTTATTATTTCCTTTAAATCATCTATAGAAATACATGATGGAACCTCACTAACCTTCAATCATTAGTTTGACAAAAATCAAAATTTTAAAAATAGAAAATTAACAACTTTTGGCTGTGCAAGACTCAATCGACTTTTGACCGAAAAAAGAAAAAAAAAACTAAATCAACTTGGCTCCACTTCATTTTCAATTATGTTTAATTATGTTCGCAGGTCACAACATACAATTTGAAGGCGGTTATCTAGTGAGAACATTATATGAAAACACCATTGGATCTAATCTAATGGCTCTGCGAAAAGTAATTGTAAGTGAAATAGTTGTACTAGAATGAGGCCCTCAACCTCAACTTGTTCTCGCTCCTTCCTCCTAAACTTTTTCACAAAACTTTTCATTCCCGGGGGCCCTTTTTTCTATGTTGTCTCTTGTCCTACTCTTGAAGGTAGATATTTTAGCCACAAAATTATATTTTTTTATTTATTATAGAGAAACTGTTAATGCATTCCCCCCAAACAGAACATTACATGGTAAGAACATGCATGTTAATGATGGCATCGTTAAAACCTTCTCAGGGAAATATACAAGGGATAAAACCTCAGAGTAGTAAAGAGTTCAACCATGCCAATGACTAAATAGAAGAGTCAACACCCCTATTACAAAGTCATACAACGCGAGACCAATCCTCCCTAACACTTGCACCTAGTTCGATATCCTCCCGCATCATCCCCTAACACCCAGCCCCACCGTAAAACCTAGCCCCTCATTTTCTTCAATGAACCCAGTCGCACCATCACCACCACCACTATCACTTGCACCCAACGAATGTCGGTGTCGACATTGGGATGAGATTAGCAACTGGGTTCGCTAGAGAAGGGCGCAGAGCTCAACCGCCACTCCCTATCCCCAGATCCGACGAGCCCGAAACTTCATATTTGACGTCTTCATCACCATCCCACGACATCGTATTCGTCAAGGCCACGTTACCATTTCATTAAGGCCACGCCACAGCAACCCACAAACCCAACTCGTCACTAATGCAACGTGACTCGTCATCTTCGTCGTCATCTGACTCGGATAACGAGAAACTGGAGTCGCCTAAGTCTGCTCAGCCAAGATTTTTCAGAATTTTCGGGAGGGAGAAATCCATTCTCTCTCTATGAAGTTTTTATTGTTATTTTTATTTTATTCTGAACTTTTAGAAAAAAGAAATATTTGAACATTTTGTTTTGAAAGAAGTGAAAAGTGAAAGGAGTATGCTAGTTTAATTTGTGTATGGAGGTTGATCTAAGATCTGATTATTTTTTGTTTAGATGCTTTTAAGCTTTGTTTGGGTGCTGAGAAAATTTCTAAACTTTTGGAAAGTTTTGATTTATTATTTCTTCTATTGTTGCGTTCAAGTGCTATGAAACTATAGAAAAAATATATATATGGGCACGAAGGATGGGAGAAAGAAAGAGGAGAGAGAGGTAATTTTATAAATAATTTTTTTCTAATTTTAAAATTAAAAATATATATATTATTGTTTTTTGTCACATGTGGCACTTTAGTGGCATAAATTTCAACAAGAAAGTGGGTCCCATTTATGCCACCTCATTGTTTTTAATAAAAAAAAAATTTAACACAGTTAACAATGGCGAGTAAAGTAAACCACCAAACCTTGGTCAAGGGAGTACTCTGGGTCACTTTAACTTTCAGGGGGTAAAGTGAGATTTAACCATAGTTTCAGGGGGTACTGCAGTAAATAAGCCAACATAATATAACTTAGTCATGCTATTTATCCAGAGTAGCATCAAACGCTTTATAATATTATGGATAAACAATTGTGGGGGCTTTTTCATTCCGACAGCTACAGATGGGCCTACTTGTTGTAAAGAACAAATGGGTGAACTGTCCCCTGTGTTTGAGTTCGAGAATCAGACCCCAAGAGTATTTCGAAATGGTTGTGGAGCCTTAGGAAACACCTTGGTCTCCTTCACCTACAAAATCAACAGTTGCTTGCAGATAAATATATGGCTTAGCTTGAGAAGCCTGTGACATGGAGGCTAAGCATTCATGAGTTTAGCATAAAAGAGAGAGAGAGAGAGAGAGAGAGTTATGATTTCCTATGAGAAGCAAGGGTTCAAAGAAAGGGGGAAGGGATTCTAAGAAGATTCGTTGAGGAGAGAGAGAAAATATAAGAGATAAGGGAAGAAACGTAGGAGATTTGAGTAATTTTCTGGTAGCTTGACGAAAGTTTCGTCAGGCTCTGGAATGGCTTGCCATAAGAGAAAATAGGAAGAGATGGAGGAATAGGGCTCAAAATTGAAAGGTTTCAAAGATGAGAGGTGATGCTTGCTCCATTTGGATGTGTTGTTAGATGATGGGTAAGAGATGCCCCCTTTTATAGCCGCTAGAAGCTCCTTCTTCCCAAGAAACCCTAGGTGGTTTCTCCCCATTCTGCCAAGTCTTCTCTTCCATTTCCCTTCTCTTCCTTCGATTTACCCTCATTTTGTGAAATCCGCATCAGTCCAAATACACAAAGACAAGATTTTTGAGAGCTCTAGAGCCTTCTAGCAACTGTTCCAGTGGCCATCTCCCATCTTTGGCTATCACCTCTCCTTCTTTCCTCCCCTATTTCATGTCAAGAGCTAGTAAGAGAAAGAAATGGGTAAGGGTGCTGGTTTGAAGAGTGCTTCTTCTCCTAGCAACCTGCGCGGGCTAATACCCTTTGGTTTTTTGAATGGTCTGCCTTGAGGTTTGCCTTTGACCACGTGCTGGAGTCTCCTAGCAGTCTACAGACATGAGTGACATTTGGCTTTTGTCGTGGTTTTGTCTCTAGCCATGTGCTGGAGACTATCATATATTTTCTTGGTCATTTGACCCTTCCTAGGGTGATGGGTTAGTTTACTAAGGGAATGAGTCAGCTTTCTAAAATGATGGACTATTTTTATTAAGGTGATGGACCAATTTTCTCCATTTTATGCTTATCCACATATTTGGGATCAAGAAATGGGCTCGAGTTTTGGGGCTCCCAAGAAGCCCAAATCTTCTACTTCTTGACCCATCAATAGGCCTCGTGAATGTCATTACCCGCTCAGCAAGCCCCAGGCATTCGTGTGGCTTAGGCCCACTTAAACTTGTAGCGTGGCATGTTGCTTATTTGCTTGACGTGGCATGTGTGCAAGCGCATATGACGAACTCTTGAGTACCCAAGTTAGGTGTTGTATTGACCCAAGTTAGGTGTTGTACTGGCCCAAAAATATATCTGGGCCCAGCCTTAGATTTTGGGCCTCAATAGCAATCAATACTCTCCGGAGCAGATTAATACTATTCGACGGACATTAGTCAGTATAGTGCGACGTACCAAACGAGTCCTCTGGGAAGAAGCACTCCCATGTGCTTCTCCATAAATCACTTAAATTGATTTTTTGGAAAAGTGATTCTTCATAAAAATGATTATTGACATCTCCAAAATCACTCTCAAATAAGTCCTAAAAGAAAATTATAAAAAGGACAATTAAGATATTTTGTTTATTGTTTTATCTATTTTGTATCATGGGGTGGACCGATCACTTAAATTGTCTCTTCAGAGCAATACCCACGCCAGACTAGGATACTTGTTGCTGCATCATTGCTATTGACAAAAGGGGGCTGTCAATTGTACACGTATCTAAAATTAACAGTAGACACAAATTCAAAACAATAGTTGTATTTTTTGCTTTAAAACAATAGCTAGCTTCTTTTCTTTTTTTTTTGGGTCAACAAACAATAGCTAGTCTATATTTTTTTAGTAGCGCATGTTATTATATTATTTAACAGTCTAACTAATGGAGTGTCTAGTTTGTATATTTTTTTCAAGTTGGGTATCTACATGCAAAATTTTCAAGGTTGTGTACCAATTGAAAACGACCCCAAAAGTGGGATACTTTTATGTAGTTAATTCCTTTTTTTTATTTTTAATACAAGCAGGAATTGGGGGAAGGGGAAGTCTAAACTATATCTCTTTTACGATAATGAAGTTGTAAACGTGTAGCCGAACTGATGGAGAAAACTTCATTAGAAGTTGATCCCCAAACAAATTTATCTTCTGCATCTATAGCTGGTATATTGATAGTTTTAATTGAATTAACAATTTCTAAAGGCAAGACAGAGGATAATTTTTAAAGATTCCAAGTTCCATGAATAATATAATCTGAAACATTTTCATTTATGTTAGAGATTTGATCGTTACCAATCGCTGTTATGAGAGGAAATGGTAAAGCCCAATTGAATGTCCAAAATTATTTACCTATTATCTCTTATTGATAATTATTTACCTATTCTGGTAGGTACATTGCTCATAGGAAAAAAAATGATAAGTGCGTTAATTAGATGAAAACACATATTATCTCTCATTCATAATTATTATCTATTATTAACCAATGATATTACATATTCAAAAAAATAGGTAAAAAATAAGAATAATGCTACTCTTACCACATTTGTATACCACATCTCTATACCATCTTATATGGCAGCTGAGGTGCACAACCACATCAATTAAAATTATTTAATATTTTCTTTTCTTTTATAATTTATTCAAATATTTGTTTTTCTGATTGTCTTAATTAAAATACACTTCATAGATTTAATTGATGCGGCATATAATATGGACATGCTACATCATGTGGTATAGAAATGTGGGATAAAAATATGGTAAGTGTAGCATTACTCAAAAAATAATGTAGAAATGATAATTATTTACCTATTCTAGTAGGTACATTGCTCATAGAAAAAATGATAAGTATGTTAAATAAGTACCAATAAGTGATAATAGGTAAATAAGTATCAATAAGAGATAATAGGTAATTAACTATCAATAGGTTAATAACTATCAATATAAGATAATAGGTTAATAACTTCTTCTTTTTTCCTACGAGCAATGTACCCTACTAGATTAAAGTAATTAACTATCAATAATAGGTAAATAACTATGAATAATAAGTATCAATAGGAGACAAGAGGTTGATAGTTTTCATATAAGGGTAATAATTTTGATAGCATGCTGCTATTTTCACCTCCTATCTTATTTTCCTATCAACCTTATCTTCACAACGACCATATAAATTTGAACAAACACAATCATATCTTTCCACCTACCATTGTTCCTAATATACCATTTAATTATTAATTTAGGCAAATTCTTTTGTATGTTATGAAGTCTGTTAACTAGTGAGTTGGATTAATCCAACGGCACAAACTGTTACAATCTCATGACATTTTCATGACATCTGTTGGGTGACACACACACTCTCTCTCTCTCTCTCTCTCTCTCTCTCTCTCTCTCTCTGTGGCTCAAGAAAAGGGAAAGTTTGGGAAAGTTCAATTACCTTTTCCTTATTTCATATGGGTTTTCCAATATAATCGATTCTTGTACTGTTGACCCAGCAGTTTGGGAAAACCTCTCAATATTGCCTTTACTTCTTGAAGCCAGTAACACGAGAGAGTAGAGAGAGCAAGACGAACTTGAGCAGGATAGATAGTTGGACTGGTCGTGTAAAGGGGTTGTGAATGGGTAAATCCGGTGATTGGCGGGTAATAAGATTTTGAAAGTCTCTGTCATTGGATTAATCTCGATTAATATTCTAACTTAATTTTCCTTAAGTCATTAGAAGACAAAGGACAGTGGAAATAGCAGCACTCTTTTCATAATAAGTACCAATAATTTTCAAAACAGACATAATTGAATTGGATGACATATTTGCTTATAAGAATCTAATTCCATCCAATCTAGCAGCCCTCTCACATATTGCCCCCTAAAATTGCAAAAAAAAAAAAAAAAATCTGTAAATTACATATCCAATAATGTACGTATGAAAAATATAATATAAATATATACCTATAAAATATAGGTATATTATTTACCAAAAAAAAAAAATCAGTTACTTTGTAATTGCGTACATTTTTCATAATTAAAAATAGGTACACAATAATTTATATAAAATATAGGTACATTATTTACCAACAGGTAAATTATTTTACAATATACCTATAAATGTGTATAGGTACATTATTTGGAGAGGAAAAATAGGTACATTATTAGAGGAAAAAAATAGGTAAGTTATTTGGAGAGAGAAAATTGGTTCATTTAAAAAAATTACTTTTAATAAAACAAATAATAGGTACTTTATTCAGAGAAAAAAGGCTATATTATTTATAGAAAAAAATAGGTGCATTATTTAGATAAATAATAGGTACTTTATTCGTAGTAGGTATATTGGATGACATATAATACCTAAATCCTAATTGTAAGTACATTAAAATTAATGTTGGTATATTGGATGTCGTATAATGTAGGTATATTGGAATAGATAATTATGTACACTTTTCATACTAGGTAAATTATATTTTTCATAAAACAAACAAGTAATAGGTACATTATTTTTTTAACATAATTAGTATGTACAGTTTTATTTATAAACAATTATAAAGTAGATTATTAGTCATATATAATTCATAAAAAGAAAATAACATAAACATTTTATTAAACAAACCGATTACCTATATTTGAATTTATTGTTAAATTTTTTAAAAATATTTGAAAATTAATTCCTACATCCATTACAACCATTTGGAGATCTTTCCAAATTCAACATCTGTCATTATATAGAATCCAATTAAAAACTGTTTCCATATTGATTTCTACATTAATATACAAAATGCAATAATGGCTTAGTTGGGGGTATTTTTGGAATTTGAAAAGTACAATAAATCAGATTTTATACTTAATTAGGTAACTTGCTGAGTTGGATCCTAGTTATGGGTTTTTACTTATACAAATTGGGTATTATTTATAGCAACAAAAAGTGAAGGGTAGGTACGTCAAATTGAATTTGAATGGTGTAAGCCAAATTCACTATTGAAACAATTATGAATATTTTAAGTCATTTAATGGAGTTATGTTTGATATATTCTAGGGGGAATGCTACCAACATTCTCTTTAACCTTCTCCTTTGGACATTTTCCCTTCTTTGCTTACCATGCAATGTATAAAATGTAAAATGTTGTAGTAAATAATTATGGTGTGTGTTTAATCTTCTTTCATTAATTACTACATATTTTCTACACTCATGTATGTCAACTTGCGATATAAGTTAAACCCATCATGCAATGCATTTCCTTCCAATTTTTTGTGATAAATAGATACTTATTTATAATTATTTACCTATTATTAATACTTATTTATATATTATTGATAATTATTTACCTATTCTAGTAGGTACATTGCTTATAGAAAAAATGATAAGTATGTTGTTTTTAAAATCAAATTGATAAGTATGTTAAATAAGTACCAATAAGCGATAATAGGTGAACAATTTACCTATCAATAATAGGTAAATGAGTATCAATAAGAGATAATAGGTAATTAACTATCAATAGGTTAATAAGAAAATGAGTATCCATAAGACATAATAGGTAATTAACTATCAATAGGTTAATAACTATCAATATAAGGTAATAGGTTAATAACAATTTATTTTTTTCCTACAAGCAATGTACCTACTCGAATAGGTAATTTTCAAGAAATTTTTTCAAGTTTTAACTATCAATATTTTAGACCTTGATCCCACCCCAAAAAACCTATATAAACTAGACTCCCATTATTTCTGCTTCTCTAGTCAACAATACACAAATACAGAATACACAGCTCTCTCTCTCTCTCTCTCTCTCTCTCTCTCTCTCTCTCTCTCTCTCTCTCTCTCTCTCTCTCTCTCTCTCCTCTAACATTCTCATGGAGTCCCCTTCCCGCTCCTCCGTCATCATTGTCGGTGCCGGAGTCTCCGGTGAGATTCATTTGCCACCGTCGATTTTGATTACTTAGACTCTCATTTGTCTCTCTCTTCCTTACCATTTTCTCATCGCTTTGTGTTTTTGAAGGTTTATCGGCAGCGAAGGTGTTGATCGAGAACGGCGTGGAGGACGTGGTAATTCTAGAAGCTTCAGACCGTATCGGCGGCAGGATCTTAAAACAAGATTTCGGAGGCGTATCGGTGGAGCTCGGCGCCAATTGGATAACCGGCGTCGGCGGCAAAGAGTCAAATCCGATCTGGGAGCTCGCCCAGAAATGGAATCTCCGCACTTTCTTCTCCGACTACAGCAATGCTCACTTCAACATCTACGATCAAAGGTCCGTGTAATGTCGTTGTTTCGGGTGCATTCATATTTTAGGTAATTCGTTCTGGTTTTTGCTTAAAGTAAGCCTCGTGTGCATTGAGCTCACTCAATGAAATATGCGTTGTTTGCTACTTTTGGCCTTTGGTTAACGAGCTCCTTGTCGTACATCGTAATAACGGCCCGCACGTTTTTGCTGCTATTATGCGCCAGTGTTGAACTGCTTGGTTTGGTGGCGTTGCATTGTAGCATCATTTTATCAATATGAAAAACTTCCCGAGTTAAACTGAGTTAAATTTTTTAGTGTACTGTAGTGGGAAGATATTTCCTAGTGGAGTCGCCGCAGACGCCTTCAAGAAGGCCGTGGAGTCGGCGACGCAGAAGTTGAAGAAGCTTGAAGCCGACTCTTGCTATGGTATCGACACCAAAGCCGCCAAACCGTCTTCGTACGTATCCTTCTCTCTTTTATTATAGGCTAAAAGTCACTTTTGGCCCTTATAGTTTGACACTTCAACCACTTTTGACACTGTAGTTTCAATTCCATCAATTTTGACCTGTAGTTTCGTATTTGTAGCAATTCAAGGATAAGTTAGTATTCCTGTCAATTTCTTTGACGATGCAAGGGGCAATTGTGTCAATCCAAAATCATTGAGCATAATAGTTCGTCTAAAACTCCCATAATTTCATATTAGGCCTTATAATTGGTCATTTGGGTTTAGGGCTCTTCAAAAATTGGGATTAGTGGTTGAATTTCAAGCTCTAATATGAAAAAGGAGAATTCCATCTCTTAGGCTTCTTCTTAATTAGTAAATAAATTTAACGCAAATGTTTTTTTTTTTGGGTTTTTCCACGAATGCGTTGGTTTTGTAAATATTCGTAATTATTTTATTTTACTTTTTTGGAATTTGGGTTTTCATCCTTTTTCTTTTTAATTTTCTAGTTATAGTTCTGGTTTGTCTTGTTTGTTTTTTCTAGGACACCGAAAACGCCCCTAGAGCTCGCTATTGATTTCATGCTGCACGATTTTGAGATGCCGGGTCAGTTTTCACAGCTTATTCCGCATTCAATTTTCTGTTTGGTTGCTAAGAAAGTGCAGAAAAATACATGAATTATGAATCTCACAATAAGAAAATGGCAAATGAAATTTTGAAATGCTTTCTGACTTTGAGCATGAGAAATGGGTTCTGTGTGCAGGAGGTGACCCCATATCGACATTCCTAGATTTTGGAGAACGAGAGTTTTTAGTTGCGGATGAAAGAGGATACGATCATCTACTATACAAAATGGTTGAAGAGTTTCTTTTTACCTCTGAGGGTAAATTGTTGGACAATCGTCTCAAGTTCAACAAGGTACAAGAATCTGATCCTTTTATTCTCATGTTACTATTATTCTAACATTTTTCAATGGAAAAGTGAACCCTAAAGTCAAAGAGGTCTAGTCCGGTGGTAAAGGGTCTTGAGAGGGAGAAGAAATAGGGAGGGAGAAGAAGAGAGAGAGAGAGGGGGAGGAAGAAGAAGATAGTGGTTGAGAGGGAGAAGAAAAGAGAGAGAGAGAGGGAGGAAGAAGAAGAAGACTGAGGGAGAAGAAAAGAGAGGAGAGGGAGGAAGAAGAAGAAGATGTGCCGACATAAATTTTTTTTTAAAGGAAGATATTTGTTAGGGTTTTTTAAATATTATTTTAATTCTGTTGAGTATACCTATAAATACTAGAAGTATACATCAATAATATAAAGATATCATTTACCATAGTGGTCTTTAAATTGAAATGGACCTTAAGGTCTCTACAAAAAATTACTTAAGCCAAGCCAAGTAAAAATAGTCCCTAAGCATAGTCCTATATAACAAACGAGCCCTAAGAGTTGTTGTCTTGGGCTTTTCCCAAGTTCTAATTTTTTTATATTTAACTTAATTTTTATTGTTAATGCATTTATGAAGATGATTTCATTCCATGCTTGATTTGGGGCAGGTTGTTCGGGAGTTGCAGCACTCGAGCAACAGCGTTACGGTAATGACGGAGGATGGTTGCGTTTTTGAAGCAAATTACGTGATTTTGTCCGTTAGCATTGGCGTTCTCCAAAGCGACCTCATTGCCTTCAATCCACCCTTGCCTGTACGTCTCATCTTTTTGTTTATTTCATTTCATTCATGTCTCTGTTTATATAGATATTATACTTTGCTTGAAATCATACCTAAAATGATGAATTAAAATATGTGTCACAGAGATGGAAAACTGAGGCTATACAGAAATGTGATGTGGTAGTGTACACAAAGATCTTTCTCAAGTTCCCCTCTAAGTTCTGGCCTTGTGGCCCCGGAAAAGAGTTCTTCGTCTACGCCCATGAGAGGAGAGGCTATTACACATTTTGGCAGGTTGGTTAAATATCGAATTTCTCTTTCATTTACAAAACTATTTATTATATATGGATACAGATTCTAAACTTATATTATGACAAATAAAATTTGTGAGATGTCATCAGCACCTGGAGAATCAATATCCAGGATCCAATATATTGGTCGTGACTTTGACGAATGAGGAATCAAAGCGTGTGGAAGCTCAATTGGATGAGGAAACATTGAAAGAAGCCATGGGGGCTCTTAAGGACATGTTTGGACACAACATTCCTGAAGCTACTGATATATTTGTACCTCGTTGGTGGAACAATAGGTTCCAGCGAGGCACCTACAGCAACTTTCCTCATGACCAAGTTGTTCGTGACATCAAGGTTTGCCTTTCACTCTTAGATATTCTACTTCACCATTAGGTCAACTTTCCTTATGTTTTAACTACCAATATGTATGTGGTGTCCTTCATCTCTGGTAAGCTTTGTAACGAACTGACATTACTTGTCCTTGTGTTTTATGTTTATGTCCAGGCCCGATTAGGGTGCATCTTTTTCAGTGGAGAACACACAAGTGAGAGATATAGCGGCTATGTCCACGGTGGATACCTTGCAGGTGAGCAATTAATCTGAGTCTGAGAGTTATTTGGGAGATTAAAGGCCTCTAGACTCTAGTTATAAACATAACTTTTGTAATGTGATCTTGTATTGTATGTGTTAACTAACTGTGGCGTTGGTGTTTGATGACTTTGATGATCAATAGGTATTGAGACAGGTAAAGCGTTGCTCGAAGAAATAGAAAAGGAAAAAGAAAGGAGTATTGAGAGTGAGAATCAAACAGTTTCGTTAGAACCCTTGCTTGCAACGACTGGTTCATTAAGTTTGACGCAGAACGAAACGATGCTGTATCGAGTCTCAAATGCGATATTCCTAGACAATTGTATCTAAGTGGCAAAGTTGGCGTCCCGGATAAACCTCACCATGATGATGCTGATAATAATGATGCAAAAGAAAACATTTGCATATTGAGAAAGATATCTCACAAGATGGAGTTGAATATAATTTGTGTTGAAGTCCTTGATGCCGTTTATGAAGTAGAAGGGGAGAAATTATAGAATGATACAAGAGTATGGTTGATAATAGTATAGTTTGGGATAAAATTAAGGGTTAATTACAAAAGAGCCCCAAAATTATGGTGGTCATTTTCAAGTTCACCTATTTTGTAAAACATTTCCAAATTCCAAATTCCTTGAAGTTTCGTTTTTTTTTGCCCCATATTTCAAACGAACAGTTTATGAGGCAAGATGCTTATTTCTTTTTTCTTTCCTCTAGTGGAACTTTTCTGCTTTTATAATTCCCACCTCTGTCACAACCAAGGACAACATATTTCTCATAGAATAATACTAGTCTTACCACATTTTTATACCACATTTTTATACCACATGATGTGGCAGCTGATGTGTACATATCACATCATGTAAAATACTAATTTATGTTTTTCTAATTTTATTTATTAAAATACACTTCATTCATTTAATTGATGTGGAATATGATATGGACATGCCACATCATGTGGTATAGAAATGTGGGATAAAAATATGGTAAGTGTAGCATTACTCATTCTAATAACTAGTGCATACCCTTGCACAAATGCAATCTTAAATACTAGCATCTTCAATGATACTTTGAAAAAATTTGTTTGTGAAAGAGAGAATTTTATCACTTTTCATCATTCAGTATTTCACTGCCTATATCACAAATTATAAAACATAAACTACACTTTGGCTACCCTAAGATAGTAGTCACTGATCTATGCCAATTACCCACCACTAACCCTAAAAAACATGATCATAAACTCTCAGAAAATTTCTCATTCTTATATGACAACCCAAAGTCCCATTATTACCTGGAAAAATGCGTATTAAGCATAATAGCTTAGTAAGAAACACTACTAAAAATTGATAAAGTTATATTTAGTAAGAAATTAAACATACAATGCATAATATCTTGAGAATTAGAAGGATTATTATACTCTACCATTCCACTCAAATCACAGCTGCCTACTATGTCCAAAATCCTCTGCAACTCGGACTCTAATGTTTGGTCTTCATCCGTAGCTAACGATTAACCAATAATTAAAGAGTATTTGATTTGGGTAGGAGAAGGATTGTTCTATTCCATGAATTGCTCTGATTAGTGATGAGTAGATTTTATATTATATATTTAACCCTATTCTTAGTATATTTTGGTTAATATTTTGGAAGAATTTTGATACTTTAAATTGTATTTTCAATATAGGACTTTCGACATTTGAAGCAAAATGTGGTCAAATGGATGAATTGTGAAGTAATTTCAGTTGGAGGACGTTCGTGAGTCAGTTGGCTTGATGGTATCAAAAGATCATATTCTTCCACCCAGCGATGATTTCCTGGCAAATAAATAAAGGAGCAATGTGCAGTGCTGGAATAGTGACGTTTTGGGCTTGAATTGCGGTTTTGGAGCCCAAGATGACCTCGGATGGGTTCATGGTCTTTTGGAGATGTGCTCGAAACATTTTTATCTTTAAAACAAGTTGTATTGGGCTGGAATTGGAGGAGATTTGTGGCTAAAACGTGGCTGGACAGTTTCTATGTAGTTTATTCTAGCTTAATTAGGACTTTTTGTTATAATATATTTTATTATTAGTTACTTTCCTAGTGGAGTTAAGAGACTTGGATTGTGCCGCTAGCTTTTAGGAAGTATTTAGGGGTCATTTGGTACGGCAGATCATGGTGAACTAAATCTGGGACTGTCTTGGATTAGCTCGGATTGGCTTAATTTGGATTAAATCTTGACCTATGTTTGGTAATACGTCGGACTATAAAGCTGAATTGTAAAAATAGTGAAGACCTATGTTTAGTGCTGTGTCGTACTAAAAAATAATTCTTATAATATTTAAATTTAATTAGTAATTTTGACTTAAAATAAATAAATGTTGCAAAGAAACCCAATTCAAAGATTTAAAACAATAATAAATAAATAAATAAAAATTCTTATATTTTTTAAAGAAGCTGATTTTTAATATTATTAAAGATAATATTTTTAAACCAAAACAATAATCCCAAACCCCACCCACCCCTTCCGTCCTCTCTCCCCCCACCCCAACTCCCCTCCCTTCTCTCCTCTTTATTCGACAACAAATCCCCCCTCCCCTCCTTCTTCTCTCTCCGAATTTTTCTCTCTTTCCCCTCTCTTTCTTCAACCAAATCCATATCAGGTTTTTTTTAAATAAACCAATAGATGTTGCTGGGGTTGGGGGCAGAGAAATGAGAGGGAGCCATTGATGTGGCTGGGGTTGGGGGCAGTGCAGTGGACGACGATGGGTTGGAGGAGATGGGTTTCCAGAGTTGGGTCGGAAGAATTCTAAAAATACGTTTTTTTCTTTTATTGTTGGGTCCAATCAGATCTTGGAGCTTCAGTTTTTTCAATCAAGAAAATATACTTCTTGGAGCTTCAGTTTTTCAACCTCAATTTTGTTGAGGTAGAGAAGTTGTGGGAAGAGAAAGTGATGAATGGCGTCAGGGAAGAGAAGCCAGGCCAGTGTGTTGGACTCGCTTGTTCAGTTTAGCGATGGTGCTATTTTGTGAACCACATTTTAGGTTCACTATATTAGAGGAGCTAGTGAGCCATTTTTTTCACTGTTGGACTATATAGTCTCATTTAAGTTAGTCCTCTCTCTTCCCAAACATGGGTTTTAAGTGCTATTTTGTCCAATCCAGGTTAGTGAGGCCTACCAAACATGCCCTTAAGGTCTTAGCCGGCCCTATTTTTTGGGTGACTTTTCTTTTATGCAATTTTGGGGGGGAGACAGAGACTTTGGCTAGGGTTTTTGAAGAGCTTCTACTTTAAGGTGTTTTTATTCTTATTCATTCAAATGATATTCTTCTTTGCTGTTTAATTATGAGTATGTGTAACTAATTCAAATTGCTAGGGCGAGGCCATAAGCCTTAGCATGAATATGTAATTTTATTAATTTGTTTATGAATGGATGCATGTTTGCTTTGAATTATTAATCACTGCGTTTAAAACTATCTATATATTTTAATGAGTGATCACCATTAGAATATTTAGACAAGTAATTTGATGCAATTTTTGTTAGAACATCACCCTGAAATTGAGGATGGCTTCTTGTGGTTAGTAGTTGTAAGTTCACTTAAGGCGAACATCACGCTCTTAAGGGTTGTATGGTTTTTCAAAGGGTTTTCACAAAGCTTAATGAGTCTTGCACGTTTATATTTGATCTGAACATCACAGACGGATTGCATGTTAGATAGATGTTTTCGCTTGAACATCACAAGGAACATATATATGCATTGGGAAAACCCAACCTTCAAAGCATATATGGGGAAATTCATAAGTAACTGATAGAATTGCATAGGATTCTGACGGTGATGGCTAAACCCTAGTTTTTGCTAAATTGTTAAGTTTTAAAAATTAAAAAAAAACTGTTTTCTTCTTTGCTATTATTATTTCCCAACTTTCAGATTTCTTTTATTATTAATTTAATCTTTCCAAATTCATAAATTTCAAATCTTTGATAAAACCTACTTTAATTATTAATTAAGAGTTAGATTAATTACAAATTAGTCAAACAATCTTTGGAGACAACGACCTTGCATGAGCATTTATACTACAATTACCTTGTATTCTTGCAAGTATTTTCAGTGATTTCAACCCTATTTGCACAGGTACAAAAATCCTATCAATCAGTAGCGGTGAAGAGAGTAGCTTTGGGTAGGAGAAGTGGAAAAGACACGAAGAAGGTTAAGAAGACGATGGGACTTCTTTTATGTACGTACAACTCATTTTTGCTTGCGGCTACCTAATATTTTATATACAAAATTGATTAAAAAATATTTTAAAATAAAAGCGTGTGTAAGTGGACAAAAGAATAGTGGAAAAATTAGCTCCCTTATTTTATGTACATACAACTTAACCTTGCTTGTGGCTGCCTGAATTAACTATGAAAAATAATACATTTTGTATGCAATAGAACCCAAAAAAGTAAAACATATAAGATAGACAAGTCCATATTTTAATTAAAAACCGAAATAGATATTGGTATAATGGTATGTTTATTTTTATTATAAGAGAAGGTCTTAAAATTGGATTGAGTTGACCTTTTCTTTACGTAGTTGTCTTATATATATATATAGTCCCCTTCTATTGAGGGATCCTTCAAATAATTTTATTTGAGGGACACACTTTAGGGTACCTTACGAATTTGTTTTCAACGATCCAAACCATCTATTTTTTAAGTATGTATTCATAGATCATCCTTGCAAAAAATTAGACAAATCGGAAACCGTTTCGACATCCAATTGTGTCCTACAAAATCAATGAACACGGTCCTTCAAGAAAGTACTAAAATTTCAAGAACTCAATTAAGTGGTCAAATGATATTAGATTCAAGTGATTTTTTTGTAGAGATGATCTTAGAATGAGTATCTACAAAATAGACGGTTTGGATTAGTGAAATACAATTCGGAGTGGGGCCTACAAGGGGTGTCCCTCAATGGAAGCTCTTTGTATATATATATATATATATATTTATTTATTTATTTATTTATTTTTGTGAGAAGGAGACCATTTTCATTATGTAGTTGTCCTATAAAGTTATTTACATTGACAACCTTGAAATTTTTCGTGTTTTCACAAAATTCCAAAGGTTTTGATCATTATACTAACATTCTTGAGATTTCAAATTTTTTTAACAGAACCCTTCTGCTAAAATTCCATCCAAAAATTGCTAAAGACATAAATAAAAAATTTACTCTTATAACTAATTACATAGACAACCTCGAAGATTTTGGAAATTACAATAAGACCCCGTGAGGTTTTGACATGCTTTCATATAACACCTTCACTACAAAAAAACACAAGGCAAATACCAAAGTTAGGAAGGGGAAGGGGGGGAACTCACACACACGAGTACCATGGTGACTCAAACCTAAAACCATGGAAGCAAACCAAAGGTCGGGACTAATCCAAATAACACTCCATTGGTTGGACAAATATGTTGAATAAAGATAATCTCACTGTACAATGTTGTTTAGTTAAAAAATTGGGAGTACAAAAACAGGGTGTGATTTTGAATTTTTTTTAATACTGCTACTTTTTGAAAGAAAAACCAAAGAAGTTTTCTTTTAATTAATTTATTAATTTATAGAGAGTGAAAAAAGTAATTGAAAAACTACTTTAAAATCAGAAACAACATTTTTTTAATACAAGTGATAGTCTAACTTAAGAGAAGGGGATTTCTCTTACACAAACACACGACCAATGTGCTATAGGCATTTGAACTTGAAACCACTTGTTGGATGAAATGTTGAGGATTTCGACGGTATGGGGGAAAATGGCCACACAAAAAAGTTCATATCCTTAATTTTTTTATAAATTTTAAATAAAAAAAAAGTATAAGGGATAAAACAAAAATGAAGTTTCTATAGGTGTTCCATTCTTATGAATATTGATTTTGTTGCTTGTTCTGATTAGCTGGGAGACTCACTTTGAAAACGCCTTATTAGCTGACATCCTATTATGCTTATGGTTAAAATATGATTTAATAAGTAAGATGATACCACTGTGATTTGTGTAAAGACTAGTTATGCTGATGTCAGTTGTAAAATTTGAAGGTTTGTGATTTACTTGTTCAAGGAGAAGTCTGGATACTAACAATGCTTTTTGTAATTGGGCTTTGACCATGCTACCTGACTTGAGAGCTCTCTTAGTTGTTTGTTTGTGTTCATTTGCTGTGAATTTTTCATGTTTATTTACCTGAGGAATACTTGTTAGCCTTGACCTCCATTTGGATATGAAAGAATGAAGTTTCCACCCCGCTTCAGCTGGGTTTTCTGTATGTATCTTTCCTTTCCTCTATATAATATGTGCTACCATGTGAGCATTTGGACTTGTTCACCAGCAACATGTGCAGGAGTAAATCAGATTTACTATCAATCATGGGATCCACAATGAACATGCTGCCTTCATTTTTCTATTCTTTGAATTTAATCTGATAGAAGATATTGTTTCCTCTGCCAAGAAAATATTTCCCTTTTACCATTTGTTGAGGACTCTTTCAATGAACATGAGCAAATGAAGGCATAAAATGTCTCAGTCTCTTTCACACAATAAAAATCAATGTGCAACCTGTATTTAGGCCATCTTTGTTGACCATATCTACTGACCCATAACTAGCACTAATTTCTCTTTATTCTTAACACAATCTTCAACATCCTAGAAATTTTTCTCCATCGTTTAAAGCCTCAGTGTGAAGTTTCTGTATGCTTGTTTTGCGAGCACCAAAGTCATGAATAAGTCCGATGACTATTTAGCTTAGCGACACTTGTCTTCATTTTGTTGGAGAGAATTTGAATCTAAGTCTTAATTTTTTTTATAATGACAAGCAATAAAATATTATTGATGTGCTATAACTTGTACAAGTCTGAATTCGTGTTGAGGACAAAGGACAATTCCTTAATCCTGAATTACAATCCTCATACAGTACATCAAAAATAAAATCAGGAAGTTCCTTAAACTAGTACATAAAAGTTCTATATGAAAGGCAAAGTGTGCTATACAATGAGCTACACCATTGGTAGTACAATAAATATGTGTAAAATCTTCCCCAATGACTTGTGTCAGCAAGTTCTTGGTATCCTCCACCACTGATCCAATGACGGACTTATCTATGAATTTACTTCGAATTACTGTAACAATCTGAAAGCATCATTTTGAAAGTCTAAATCTTACTTGCTGGCTCATTAAAAAACAATAATTTACATAAACAAATGTAAGATTAAATAAAAAAAATTGTACTAAAATTATTCAGCTGGTCTTCACTTTTTATGGACTTACTGTTACTTGTTAGAAAATTCCGGAGTTAAACTCAACCACTGTAACAGAAAGATTGGTACTCAATGACCAAGTTGTGGTCTTCTAGAATCGAACTTAATGCTTAGCCAATTGTGGGCCAAGTCCTATAAGTCAAAAGAACCTGTTTTCTTAGTCTTTCTCAAATGTAAAGCTTGGGAGCAAGATAGTATTAGTCCAGATCCAACCAATTTCACCTCTTTTTCTCTTGTTAAGCTTGACATCACCAGCCCACTTCTATCCTCAACGAACTCAAGTTTGGTGCCAAAGTCAGTGGCAACTCAAAATCAGCTAATTGGTGCAATTAATCTCATTATTTTTGGTTTATAACTTCAGCAGTTAAGAGTATTTATCTTTTTATTTAAAAACAAATGCTCTTATTTTAGGTTCACTAAATAAATAGAGAAAGGGAATAGTGAGCTGGAATTGTCTTTGATTTGATGAAATAATTCAAAAGTAAACATTCCATTAATTCAAATGGAGGAGATGAATTTCTATTATGGATACTCATGTGTTTACTTTCACATAAGAGGAATCAAAATGCGAGTGGGACCCACATAAAATAAGGAATTCAACTTCTGATTTTGAAGGAATTTGACTCCTGGGTGGGAGGTGGTATTCTAATTCCTGAAAAACTAACACATTAGGAATCCATCTTTTTTATCCATTATATCCTAGCTCAATTTTAAAAATTCCAAATATGTCATCAACTTTAACCCAACAACAAGGGTATTTTAGTAATCAACTTGTTTCAATTCCAATTCATGTGAATTTACTAAAGAACTTATTTGGTTTAATAAACAACTTCAATAGAAATCCGGAATCTAACTCTCCTCAATCCAACTCCTCCTAAGTTTCATATTAGTAAACATGCCATAAGTCAAAAGAGGTAATATTCTCGAGATTCGTTGAATAGGTAAAGGAATACAATGTATTGGCTCCCGGTTAAAAAAAAGGCTAAATTTTTTACTTTTTTTTAACATTAAAAGGAAAAAAATCATGACTTCTATTCTTTTATGGAAAAAAAAAAAATCATGACCCATCTAAGGTTATGGAAAGAAAAAAAAAAGACTCATTAAAGAAATATTACGTTAGTATAGGTTGTGTTTGGTTCATAGGAAAAGGGGCTTGTGAATGATTTCCCACATTTGGTAAGTTTAGGGATGTAAAAAAAGCATTCACAAGCATTAATTATATATATTTTTTACGACCAATATGCCCTTATTAACAATTAAAAATACCAAGGCATGCATTAGTATACTTTTTATTGCATATTTTTAATTTATGGGTATAATAATTGGAAAACTAAACCAAGTGTGTGTTTCATTCCTGCACAAAACAAACATTGAAAAAACGGAAGATATTTCCTACTCACTTTCCTAACATTATTAAACTTTGGAAAGAACTCTTCGATTTCCCTTCCCTTAAAAAGACATGGGGTTTGATTCAATTCCTTTTCGTGAACCAAATGAGGCTTAACATAAGGCTAACTAATGCGTTTTATACCATTTTTGTGTGTGTTTAAAGTAGCATAAACAGTACAAATTTTTTTTAGTAATAAGTTCATGTCTCCAACAACAAAATAAATAAATAAATATGTTCATGTCTGTCAATTCATTTACTTTTAATGCACTTATTATTTTCCTTTATATATTTATTTAAAAAATTCATGATACCTCACTAACATTCAAATCATTAGTTTGACCAAAATCAAAATTATAAAAATAAAAAACTAACAACTTTTGGCTGTGCAAGACTCGATCGACCTGGCTCCTCTTCATTTTCAATTAGGTTTAATTATGTTCACAGGTCACAATCATACAATTTGCAAAATGTTTAACAATTCAACGCGTTTCTTTTCTCAACCCTCTCATCCTATGAACAAACTCATCATGAGATGTATCCATGTAAATCAATTAGAAAATAATAATAATAATTTAGAAAAAGTAGTTTGAATTTTGTAACACCATTTCATTTGATAAAGGCGTTGGACAACAACCAGCCTTGCCTACCCCCAAAGTCCCAAACCCACCCACCATCAAAATGCACCAAATTTTATTCTATTCCCACTTCAGCCACCCCCTTGCTTGGCCCTTAATATTAAATTGGATTGGTTTTATGATTAATATTGGATTAGATTGAAACGAATTTAGAGTTAAAAAAAAATTTCATTTTGTGGAGATGAGAAGACATAAGTTATAAGGTGTTAATATCCCGTCATTTTAAAGATAATAAGTTTCTTTCATAACTAATTCATCTTCTATATTCAATTTCGATAAAATTTAGAAATTGAACTCCATAATCCAATCTTAAAGACCACGTTGGGATCCCATTGTTATGGTCAATGCCCAGATCCACAAATCATACAATTTTTTCCTCTCCACGAAGATGGCAATAGGACTACATATAAAAGAAACTGTTCCAACACACATGTCAAACCGTGATTTATTTGTAAAGAGAAATGATTTCCCGATAAATTAATCAAGTTAAGTCCTGTATTAACAATCATTTAGATTGATAGCATAATTTATATCAGACCAATAACTATTTGAGTATCAACCATCATTTAATCATGTTAATGACCTCATCCCTGAAAATAAAAAAAATAACCGCAGTAATTAGAAAAGGAAAAAAGTTTGCCAGTGAATAACCCAAAATTTCAATGTGTATAAGCGTTTTGCCTCAATAACAATACTGAATCAAACAGAGAAAAGAATAATAAACTCATTGGTATCAGCCTTCTTGGGACCAAAACACCGCATCTGGGCCGTCGCAGCATCGCCGCCGGAAGTGGTGGCGCCGCCGCCAAAGTTGTGGAGGTTGTGGTGGTCTTCATGGCTGGGCGGAGGCGGATGGTAGTACATGCGGCTGGTCTGAGGGCAATGAGAATAAGATCTGGCAGCGATTCTCACTCCCTGATCCAAAATCTCCACCAGCTTGATCCCCATCTTTCTCTCTGATTAATCTCTGTGTTGTATATTGTGTATGACTTGTAAATATCTCTCTCTCTCTCTCTCTCTCTCCCTCTTCTCTATCTAAAATTGTTGGAGAAAGAAAGGGCGATAAAGTGAAAGAAAATGGAGGAAAAGGAGAAGAAGTGGAAGCCGAAATTGGAACTTAGAAGACGTCCCAGGCGTCGGAGCCCATAAAATGGGAGAGGAGAGACGAGAGAGAGACAGAGAGAGAGGTTTCTGTGACGGCAGAGGGCTCATGTGGCTTTGTTTATATAGCTGCCTGCCTTCGCGTTTCCCTAGCCTAATGCGTTTATTTATTTATTTTTATTAATTGTGTTTTTTTTTCCGTCTATTTGGTGGTGCTTCGTTGGTCTTTCCTTAATATTTTTGCCAATTGGGTTTCTTTTTAGGTGCTTCGTTGGTCCATACTTCTTATTTGTGTGTTGAACCTTTTAAAAAACGGATTTGCAAACCAATCCTTTTATTTACAGTCCTTTTAAATGATGAAAAAAATAATAGTAAATTTAGAATTTAGCTAAAAGTCGAGAATTTAATAGCTAAAAGTCAGGAATTTATCTTGTTTGACAACTTAAGTATGGAATTTATTCAGTAACACGCGGAAAAAATCATAGAAATTGGGCCATCAAATTCCTGATTTAATATGTGTCATTTTTCAATTTTTATAGTGTCATTTTACAAAATTCGACGTATATAAATCCAAATACAATCTTAAACTGCCGGAAATTGAAATTATGTAAATTGAAATTTCGATATTTTTGAATTTTATGCAATTTTCAATTCCTTCATCCAAATAGAGGATTATAGAATTATAATTAAAATCACAAAATTTGTTTATGTGATTGTGTGTTTTAAAAGAAAACCAAAACAAAACCACTATGTACAAATAGGTAATCTCTTCTTCAAGGCAAGGAAAGGATTCTAATGCTTTTTTTTCTTTTTTTCTTTTTTTTTTTTTGAAAAGGAAAATGACTCTAATTCTAAAAAGGTTAACTTGAGTAACAAGTCAAGTATAGAGGAGTGTATCTTAAAAAATGTAGCTATGTGGGGTGTGAAACTCTCCATTTACATAGTTGTATCCTTATATCTAGTCTCTTAATTTCTTCTTGCACTTTGTAAGTTTTGTTTAAGACGTTACATTAAACTATATTGTAATTCGGAAAATGATTTCAAATAATATAAGATAATAAACTCATGTAAAAGCATGAATCAATATGAATCCCAATAACTAGACAATTACATATAAATTGAACTATAATTAAATCTCATACCGTACCATGCACATAGACATTATTCTTTTAGTGCAGTCCAATCCAATCCAGCATAATATTTAATCAAGTCCCATGTTGAAAAGCAAGAGAAAAAAAAAAGAGTAAGTCCCTTGTACTAAATTGAATTAGTAGTCAATTGTCTACATATTTGTAGGGAAAAAAAATTCATTGAGAGGGGGCAACTCGAGAATAAAATAAGTAGACAAGACAGAGATACAAATATAAGAAAATAGAAGGGCTTGGATGAAAGCGTGTCCAGTTAGGAACCGCAACTTCCGGTATTACTGGGTGGTTGTGTAGTTCTAAATATGCGTGACATGTTCGCCGCGTTGTAACTGCCATTACGATTTCACACCAACTCTGGCTGGCACTTCTAGCTTTTAGGCCCTTATTTCCTCACTACCTTGTTTTACCGGCATTCTCTCTCCAAGTCCAAGTTATGCCTTTTAGTTTTGTGTTTAATTACTTTTAGTTGCCACTAATTTCACTTGTCATTTGATCATGATGATCAACAAAGAAAATGGTTGAACTAGTGGAAAAAACTTTTATGTCACTAAGATAGTACTGTTTTGTTTTTACTAACCAATCACGTTTTGTCACACATAATTGATTGGGATAGCAAAACATCCCAATATTTCTACCACATTAACCTATCACGAGTTTATAAGGAGTTGGGCTCCTTATACATTCATGCTAAAAGTAAAGTATAGGTGCAATATCCACTGACGGACCTAGAAAATTCATTATAAAAATAATTTGCTAAGGAAAGAACAGAAAAAGTGTGTCTGCGTTTGAGAAAAAGTAGCTGAATTGCCGTCTTGAGAAAGAATTCTCGAATTGGAAACTATCTTCACCCGCAATTAATTTAAGCCAAACAATTAATTTAACAAGAAGAAAAAGAGAGCTTGTTAAAAGCCCTTTTGTTTTATAAGCCCTTTATCATGTTTTAAGCAGCCCATACATCAGAGCTTGTTGAAGCCCACGAATTACTTCTTCTTTTTTAGGCCCTGGTCCAAAATGACGTCATTTTGGCATAGATGTTTTGAAGGAAAAAAAAAAAGATAACCTAGCGCATAACAACAACCCAGCACCTTCAAGCCTTGGTTGAGGCAATTCATCGAACACCTAGAGCACACTACCAAACCTCAGCAAAGGCAACATGCATCTGCATCTCCATGTTCCTTAATATGCTAGTGATTGTATCTATTGAGTGACAACCATCATTTCCATGTTCACAAGTAAAACTTGAATTTCATACAAGGCCTTATATTGAAGTTGTATTCAATAAGAGAATATGTAGAAATTTCCATACTCGAGAACTCCATTTTGATTTTATCTTGTTCTATGGCAAGATGATAAATTCCTTGTGTTAAAAAATTGTATATATTCATGATTTCTTATTATATGTAAAACAAGAAGATTATGGACTATTAGGGAATATTTCGTGCATTGTTATTTTTGTTAATATAAGAAAATAAAAAAATAATAATAAGGGGACAACTAGTAACTAAAAGGTATCAAGACAAAGATATAAATATGAGGAAATAAGGGGCCTTGTCAACCACAAGGAATTTTGCCGGGCTGGAACTTGTCAGGATTCTCTTGTAAATATGCAAAATGTTCGCCGCGTTGTGAGCTGTTGACCTACCACCACTCTGTATTGGCAATTTTAAAGTCGCTGCTCACTATTTTATTTGTTATACCCCTTATTTATCAATTTAATTACCATCTTTCACATTTTTTTTTGACTTTATTCATTCTTTTTTGACTTGTTCCACGCTCCCATGACTATTCGTCCTCTAGAATATGTTGTGCACCTGCCCAACCAACCAATCAAATTTACCCTTTTATTGAAAAAGAGATGTCCAAAGAACCGAAAGTCTCTAAATTTTATAGGAGAGCATATAATTCCAAAAAGAAAAAACAACGAAAAGGTCTATATTCTCAATGACGATTTTTATTTGCTAACATGGGTTTAGAGCCATTGGTTATTTTATTGCGCCTAAATTTGAATTAAAAGATTAATTTAAAGTAGTTTAGAATTTTTCTTTGTATTAAAAATTACTTTTACTTACTTTGTTTGGTTATATATTTATTAGTCTCTCCGCAAGCACTTTCGCTCTTGCGAGAGGCTTTTTTAAAAAATTTAAAATTTATTTTAGAATTTAAAAAAATAGGATCAATTATTTGATTTTTCTTTTAATTTTGAATTTTTTTTAACATGAAAAAGTGTGCATTTACTATATTATCCTCATTTAATTAATAATTTCAATTCTTAACGTTTGATTAACCAATGACATTTTCTGATATTTTGAATGTTTCACAATTCTTTGCCTTTTGCTATATATATATATATATATATATATACATTAAGGTTTCAAAATTAAAATTCAAAGTTGGTTTGTGGAGGCTCGTGCCTTTGATGATTCAGAACATTGATCCTTACCTCCTCCCACAACTATTGTTTGATCAAAATATAAGTCAAGGTTATTTAAATTTTGAAGGAGGGAAAGGAAGATGGAGATGACGAATATGAGACAAACAAATGCATGAAGAATAAATAAATTAGTTTCTAAAATCCTCAATCGGCGCAGTAACTTCTTCCTTAAATACCCCTTCGGCAGGGTCGCCAAGGTCGTATACCAAATCAGTGTTTGATCGGAGCAGAGTATTCCGTCGGTACCTTTGAATTGAAGTGAAGTCATTCAGTTGAACATTGAGTTTGTGTAAGTAGCCTTTGCCAAGTTTAGTGAACCAAGTTCTTCGGCATCTGTGGACTTCATTTGCGCATCAGTGTCCAAGTTGCCAAATCTGCGAGGTGGACTACGGTATGAACAGTATATAAATTAGTTTCTAAAAACCTCTAAGTGTTGGTGTTAAGATAGAGCTTTCTGAAAAAGGACTTTGTCCAATTGACCCCTTAAGCTCCATTCCTCCTCTATATTCATAGCAAGATGAAACACTTGCAAAACTGTGGTAAATGGCATGTAAAAAAGCATGCTGCATGCAGTAGTTGTTCTTTGACACATTTAATTTAAAATATAAACAAAAAAGTTGGTGTGTGATTTTATTTATTTATTTGAGGAATGAACAAACAGAAAATCCAAATCCAGGGCATCATATCCAAAATCCACATGCATATGCTCCCATAAGAAACAAACAGGTTGCTTTTAAAATTGTACAGTTACAAGTTGCTTGTATAAAATAAAGTAATAGAAGAAAGAATAAGATAGTATCCCCTCCCTAGCGAATGACAGAGAAAAAAGAGAGAATGCGATAGCATTTTTGTCGTTGGGTTGGCTGGTTGCTCCTCTCCTCCTCCCCTCCTCGCACTAAAAGATGCCGATTAGTAGCTACCTTGCTAAAAATTTGTTCAATTAGAATCACCCTTTACAATTGTTTACCTCAGAAAAGAGAGATGCGGGACCAAGCACACTGGGCAGTGTTCTAGCCTCTCCTGTTACTGGATCAAATTAGTACGTGTGATGGCTTGAGGTCCAAGTAACAGACCTTGAGATGGTCCAATTTGTTGTTTGCGATAGGCGTGCCACTGTTGGAACATGGATCAGCCCAACATAAAGAAATTAGTTGATTAAAGATGTATCTTTAGTGATTTATGCGTTATAATTTGATTTCTAATTTATCAAGCCATTGTGCTCTAAGTGGGGAATTGGCTAAGATTAGTTCTTTTCTATGCCTTGTATGAACTAAAGACGTTTAAAATTCTACTTTATGCACAGGTTTTGTTCATATCATGAAGGATTAACCCCTGATTGAGCTAGAAATGCCCATATCAGGCTGGGAAACCTTTGATAGGGCTGGATATTGGCATATCGGACTAGAAATACTTAACCAATTTATGGCTTTCTCCCAATCCGATGTAAAAGTAAACAAGTATAAAATACTAAATGTGTGCTGTTAAACTTAAATTCAATAGAAAGACATGATTTAGAATTGAAGATTTCTCGATTCAATTTGTTATCAAATGCAAACTTAAAGTAAATGATAGAGAACAACTCTAAACTGAAGATTTCTCTATTCAATTCATTGCCGTTACATACTTTAAATGAATAGCGTAAAGTAAATATGGTAAATTGAATTACTGGTGTTGAAAATGAACAAAGCCTAGCAACTAGGAATCGATACCAAGTGTTGGCAGAGCAATAAACTAAAAAGATAACTCAGGAATTGTCAATTGGATATCTTGATGCGAGAGAGATTTGTTGAGTTCAATGAGATCAAGGATTGATTGAGTATGAAGTCTTTTTATGCGAAGAAAAGTTGAGTTGATTGTTGGTCGCTTAGAGCTTTGGGCTCTGTCTCTATTTATAGGCTTATTGGTTCTTGAAATTGCACGCTTGGTGAAGAGATGGTTGAATCTGTGTTAGTTCTTTCTTTGCAGTTTAAACGGGTGAACAAGTACATTGATTTTTGCACCGTCGATTGTGGCTTTTCCTAGCATGACACTTTCTTCGACAAGTTGGTGAAGTGTAGCTTCATGGTTCAAATCACATTTAATGTTGTTGCTCAGCCTTTCTCTTCCCCGTTTGTGGGAATTTTTTTGTGTATTCTTCTCCTCGTTGTAGGTCAAGGAAAGTAATAACTCCTAATTCTATTTACAGTAGGAAATGATGAATTAAAGTAAACCAATTACATTTAATATAGGAATCCTTGGCGTGTAAGGAAAGTAATTGCAGGTCCACAAGTCAGGCAAACACTTCTCCTCAAGTTGGTGCATAGATATTGCCAATGCCTAATTGGTCCAGTGAGTTGTGGAACGCTTTACTGGAAACTGCATTTGTCAAAATATATGCAAATTGATCCTTGGAATTTACGAATGGAAATTGAATCACTTTAGCTTTGAGCTTCTCTTTGATATAGTGTTGATCCACCTCAACATGTTTGGTGTGATCATGTTAACTTGGATTCTGTGCAATAGCTATTGCAACATTGTTGTCACAAAAGAGATTCATTACTGACATGGATCGATACCCAAGTTTAGTAAGCAACCTATATAGCCAAAGAAGTTCGCAAATTTCTTTAGTCATACCTCTGAACTCAGCTTCTGCATTAGATATAGCTATTACCTTATGTTTCTTGCTCTTCCACATCACTAAATAACTTCCTAAGAATGTAAAGTAACCAGATGTAGATCTTCTTTCTGTTACACTCCCTGCCTAAAATGCATATGTGTAACTATCAATATTCATATGACCATGTTTTGAGAACATAAGTCCTTTGCCAAGGTGTAAACTTCAAATATCTAAGTATTCAGATAATTGCATTCATGTGGTCTTCACTTAGAAAATGCATAAATTGACTACCTATGTTCACTGCATAAGCAATGTCTAGTCAAGTATATGACAAATATCAACATTCCCACTAACTTTTGTTATCTTTCTTTGTTAGTTGGAACTTAATCTAAGTATTCTCCAAGACAGTGATTCTGAACAATAAGAGTGTCTACAAGTTTGCAATATAGCATTCTTGTGTCTGTCAATAAGTCCAAGACATATTTCTTTTAAGATAGAAATATTTCTTTCTTTGATCGGGCTACCTCAATCTCCAAGAAATACTTGAGTCCACCTAGATTCTTCATCCCAAATTCAGTAGCTAAATAGTCTTACAGCCGAGATATTTACTGTTCATCACTCCAAGTAATAATAATATCATCAATATAGATTATTAAAGATTTTACCTTTCCTTTATGATATTTCAAGAACAGAGTATGACCTGAATTGCTATGCTTAAACCCATAATTCCTCATTGCCAACAGGTGAATTGTCCAAAGCATGCATGTGGTGACTATTTCAAACCATATAGTGCTTTTCACAACTTGCATACCACACTTGTCTGAGTAGATCTTGTATATCCTAGTGGAATGTCCATGTACACTACTTTTGTGAGTTCACCATGTAACAAAGCATTTTTTACATCAAACTGATGGAGTGGCCAATCTAGGTTAGCTGCGAGAGATAGTAGAACTATGATTGTCATAGGTCTGTGTGTACCTTTTCGCCTCAAGTCTGGCCTTGTATCTTTCAACGGACCCATCGACATTGTGTTTGACAGTAAACACCCATCAGCATCCAAATGTTCTTTTTCCTAGTGGTAATATCTCTAGTGTCCATGTATGATTTTTCTCCAGAGCCTTCATTTCTTCTTTTATTGCTTCGGTCTACTTTGGATCTTTCAATGCTTCAGTCACCTTAGTGGGAATGACAATAGTAGACAACCGATGCATAAACGCCTTCAATGGTTTAGGCAATCTTTGAGTGGACATATGATTGACAATTGGGTACTTCAATGTCTTCCTAATATCAAGAGAATATCGATTTGATTGTTTTCCACCATTTTGCTTGGTATCCAATAGAATCATCAAATAAATACACGAGAAGGCATTCGGTTGAGCAAATAATAGCAGTGATGATAGCATCATCCAAGTAGTGGCAAGGAACATCAGCCCCAATCAAGAGTGTGCATGCTGTTTCGAGGAGAAGACGATTCTTTCATTCAGCAACACCATTCTATTGCGAAGTTTGAGGACAAGTCATTTCATGGAGAATGCCATGTGTATGAAAATACTTCTGAAAGTCATGATTGACATGTTCTCCTCTATTGTCATAGCGAAGGATGCGAATTTTGGTAGAGAATTGAGTTTCAATCTGTTTGTGGAAGGATTTCAACATAATAAACAATTACATTTAATATAGGAATTTTTGGCGTGTAAGGAAAGTAACGCCAACACGTTTGATTTTCCGCAATTGACGAATTCAACTTTGAGTTTCAACTTGGATAATCGCTCCATTAACCCGATAAAAGCAATTTTAAAATGTAAACAACGAATATATTTTGGAGAGTCAGAAATATTGGGCCTACGCTTCTAAGCATTTAAATGTACTAATTTCAAACAGCTGAAGGCCCATTTTGATTAAAAACATCCCTAAATGGGCTTTTTTCAGTTTAGGTCCAAACAACAATTTTAATTAGTTTCTATTTATTATTATTATTTTTTACGTGGAGAGTTCTATGTACATAGCATTTACCTCTATATTCACGATCCGAGTTTGAGTTTCTCATCGTCCACTCTAGGAACACCCTTCGGTGTGAACAAATGGAGTCACCACACACCTTTATTAGTGACATCTCTTTGTGAGAACAAGTGGATCGACTACACAATACTTGCAAATCTTTTAATTCACCTATATCATCAGTCTTTTCTCTTGGACCCCTGTGGTCCAAGAGACTTGTGATCACCCACCTTTGAATCTAATTTAAGGGTTTAGAAAAAAAAACTAGTTTAAATTTTCTTTTACTTTTACTGAATGACATATTAATTTTACTTGAATACCAAAAACAAAACAAAAAAACAAAAAAACCTCACCCTAAAACACATTCTAAAACTTCAAAATCTCAAGATTGTTTCTTGCTCAACATGTTATCAATGAAAAACAACATAGTTGCAATAACCCGAGATTAAAATTAATGTTTGACAAAAAAAAAAAAAAGATTTATGAAAATCATATTAATCAGTCAAAGAGAAGGAAAAACAATTGTAGAAAATTTCAAACAGATTTGTTTTGCATGAATCGACTTATGGTTACACTCAGTGCCATTCTGCAAAGAAAAAAAAATTCAGGTCAGCGGAATTTTTTTTTTCAGATTATGCCTTTGCATTCAAATATAAATTTAGTGATTTGTTTTGTATTGATAATTGATGCATATGCACATGGTAGTCGACAAAAATCACACACTTGCAGAGTATGGGATCGACGGAATATAGTTCCAACGAGAGGAGATGTGTACTGGGAATAATTCATGCAGTTCCGAAATAAATAAAAATGAAAATTTCTCAAATATGAGTTCATGAACCACTCAGATTTACGATTTCAAATAAGAAAATTGAGTGCAAAAGTGAAAAGGAGCAAGAACCTGAGCTTGGTTGTGGGAGCCTCAAAGTTTAATCACGTTGAAATGAGAGGGATTGAGTGACTTTAGATTTTCGCTCGCGACGCCGGATTCGGAAGTGCTGCAATTGCGAATCATGGGGAAGAAGATGTCACAGATAGCACGATATTGTCCGCTTTGGGCCCCCTCTCTCCTCACGGTTTTGTTTCCGGGAACTCACAAGCTCAAACTCGCTTAACTTCCCAATGGGTCACCTATCCTGGATTGCTCTAGCCCAAACTTGCTTAACTTCGGAGTTCTCATGACTCCGAAGCTGAGCTCTCAAAAGTTCTCGTGCTAAATGGAGGTGGGTATGTACATATAAGGTACATCACCCTCTCTCCGTTGGTCGACGTGGGATGTTACCGAAGAACACTTTCAAAAATTTTGGGGTTAGAAAGTGTTTTAGTGTGAGACCCTTTTTTTATAAATTTTTTTTGTTCAAGTTAAATTAATATGTCATTCAATAAAAGTAAAAAATAAAAATTAAACTAGTTTTTTTCTAAATCCTTAGATTAGATCTAAGGGTGAGTGATCACAAATCTCTTGGATTATAGGGATTAAGATATTAACAAATGACAGAAATATGACAATTTTGTGAGTCGATGAGGTTTAGCTACAAATTTTGGTTTAATTTCTTTTTGATCGAAAATGATAATTTCACTCATGAATAATCCGAAAGAGGGCTCCATCTATCACACAATTAGTAATGACTTTGATGGTTCATGCCAGAAAATAAAATTGGAACCTGGCAGTCTCTGTTTTCTGTTCAAGTATTTGCCAATTGCCAAACTCGGTTCATTGCATTTCTCTCTCTTCACTGCTGCTTTCTAAACTTGGTCATATGATAGGAGAAGAATTCAAACATTCCAATAAGCGAAAAATCAATAAAAGGAAAATAATGGCTCATGATTAGTTACACTAATTTTATTGTGTGTGTTTTTTTCCCCTGTTCCATGGACTTGTATCATGCAAGCTATTCTTCAGCAAAATTGTTGGGTCTCTTAACAAGAAGAAGAGGATGAGATTTAGGGATTTCAAGAGAATAAGGAAGAGAGAACGTAAGAAAGGAAATAGCCTTGTAATTCTGTATTTCTGATTCTGTGTAAATGAATGGTAAAAGTATACTTTTAAAAATCTATGGATGCCGAAAATCTGGGAGAGTAAACGAATGGTGTATCAATTAACTTTTAAGAGAGTCAACCTATGGATGCCGAAAATCCGCTGGGAGAGGTCCCCTCCGGGGAAAGATGTTGGGGGCAGGGATCTCCAAATTTTAAAAATCTCCAATTCAGTATGGGCCGGGGATTGTATTGTTATCCTATCTCCGAACCCGGTCCGACAAGTGATATATTTATTTTTACTTAATAATTATATGATAATGTAATAGAACAAACAAAAAGTTACATGATAGTTGATAATATGAAGTTTTTTCAAATGAAATTGAGATGATTTTCATTAGTTTGGTTGAATTTATGTTTCAATTGAATATAACTAAGTTAATTGATAGTTTAAAGTGAAATTAAGTGTTATAATGTAAGATAAATATATTTTTTAAATAAAAAAATTGGGAATTTGGGGCGAGTTTGGGAGACAACCCTTGACAGGAGCGAGGAGAATTTCCCGAAAATTCTTAGAGCATCCACAATGGAAGGGTGTATAAGGGGTGTATGTTAAATATACACCCATTGTCACTGAATCATCTCCAATGGGGAAATGTAAGGGGTTGTAAACATACATCACCACCATGGAGATCTAAAATAAAATGCACATTTGCATATATTTTTACATCTTTTGCAGGCGGACCCACCCAAGAAAAGAGATGAAAAATTATACATCTTAGATTTACATCGTTTCCCATTAGATCAAAAAATGTATTTACACCCATCGGAGGTGTAAATGGGATGTAAAGTGGTTTTACACCCCCGAAAATACACCCCCCACTGTGGATGCTCTTATCAGGATGATATTGCCATACCCAATTCCTAACCTGCCCTACCATCCTAGATCAATCTAATATATCAATTTTTTTGACACCAAAATAATAGACCCACTATATCAATAAATATAGTCCACTAAATTGTTTCTCAAGGAATAAAAAAACAAAAACCAAGAATGAAGTTCATATGAAGTTCATATATACTCCCCCTTTTATCTCCGTCTCTTCCTCATAACGTTTTAATCTAGTGGCATATAGTCTTCACTTTATTAGAAATTTTCTGGATTTAAATTATGAACTAGGTTGTTGATGAAAGAAAAACTACCAACTTTTAAATCCTAACCAATGTTTTCAAAAGGATGCTAAAATTGTGCATCATATGCATTTCTCAATCTCAATCCTTACCCACTCCCCCAACGTCCCCTTTTTTTCTCATCTCCTTCAACATGACTTTAGTGTAGTTTAGACGATCATTTGTACATTTGTTCCACACAAAAAAGATTATAGCTTGTATTAAAAATAAAAAAGCAGAACTGGGC
The DNA here is from genome assembly GCF_029339155.1 of Prunus mume. Taxonomy (NCBI): domain Eukaryota; kingdom Viridiplantae; phylum Streptophyta; class Magnoliopsida; order Rosales; family Rosaceae; genus Prunus; species Prunus mume. The sequence goes on from NC_142702.1 coordinate 3,237,742, forward strand.
TTGCTTACTGGGCTTGCTTAGCCCAAAGATAAGGTTATATGCGTGGTCCAAAAACTATGAGGAAATGAGGACCTTGTGTAATTTCAACTCATTTGCATCCCAAACTCAGGCGCATTTTAGACTCAGACGCAAAAAGGAAAACAACACTCAGGCGCATTTTATCACAACCCACTTGACCCTTCTAGCTTGCGCTTCTCACCGTCGTCCTCTGAACTGAACCCCAAGCCATCTAGTCACTTCCATATCCACTTGACAGTCTCTGAACTGTCAACGACCACCGGCATAATGGAGCCACACCTCCTTCACCCCACTAACCTGCGCTCTTCAACCTCAACCTCCTTAACCTCTGCCACATATTCGATAACACTCTGCGGTGAACATGCCCATAAACGAAACCCAACAATCCATTGTCTTCATTTATCGAAACGGAGCTCCAACCCGTCTTTGAAGGCCAAAAAGGAGCTTTCTCGACTTCTGAGAACAGACGCTGCTGTTAGAAACATTGAGAAGAAAGCAAATTCCAACAAGTACAATAACCTTTGGCCCAAGGCTGTTTTGGAGGCTCTGGATGAAGCTATTGCAAACAATCTGTGGGAGAGTGCTCTTAAGGTTTGTGGGTCTTTTTTCTTTTCTTCTGTGTGTTTTGGGTATGAGTTTTGTCTTATCAGTATGTTGGATTTTTGGTTGTTTGGTTTCTGGGTTTGTGGAGTTATGTTCAGCCTCTGTTTGTTTTTAATTTTACTTTTTTATTGTTTTGTTAGAAATAGTGGGGAATTAATAATGAGATTATAAGTTTGAAAATTTTGAGATATTAAGTTGGACAACCTCGCTGAAATGAAAAGTTGACAGCTTTAATTCAGTGGAAATAGGATTAGTTGTGGCTTGAGGCTTTCTGGGTTGGGGAGACGTGAACTCTTTAGGTTTGCGGAAATTTATTGTTTATGAACTAAGGCTTCTGGGTCTGTTACATGTTAAATTTCTCAATTGGTGATCTTATGTAAGAAGAGTTTGCTTAATTGAAATTGCTGTTCTATCAAAGAAGCAACAATTTCATTTTGATTAATTGTGCAAATGGTTAGATTCTAAAATCCTTGGTCATTTCAAAATAATTCTCTACAAAAAATTTAAGTGCTATTTGTAGCATCCTGGTTTGGAATGCCAACCATATGCCACTGGATTTCTTTGAGTCTTCATTTCTCCCTTTTGTTCCATCATAAAATTTTTTCTGATACAAAACAACTCATCCTTTCTTTAGATTTTTGGACTACTACGTAAGCAACACTGGTATGAGCCGAGATGCCAAACATACACTAAGCTGCTGATGATGCTTGGCAAGTGCAGGCAACCTGAGCAGGCCAGCTTGCTTTTCGAACTCATGTTAAGTGATGGGCTAACACCTACTGTTGACGTCTACACTGCTCTTGTTAGTGTTTATGGAAAAAGTGGCCTCCTTGACAAGGCGTTCTCTACTGTCGATGATATGAAGTCAGTTTCTGACTGCAAACCAGATGTATATACATTTTCTATTCTTATTAATTCCTGCACCAAATTCAATCGTCCTGATCTGATTGAAGAAGTTCTGGCTGAGATGTCATATCTGGGGATTGGATGCAACACAGTCATATACAATACTCTAATTGATGGCTATGGTAAGGCTGAAATGTTTGAACTGATGGAGGACTCATTGACAGACATGATTGAAAGTGGCAGCTGCCTTCCTGATGTTTTCACATTAAATTCTTTTCTTGGGGCTTATGGCAAATGTGGACAGATAGAGAAGATGGAGAAGTGGTATGATGAATTTCAGCTGATGGGAATAAGGCCAGACCCTAAGACATTTAATATCCTGATTAAATCATATGGGAAAGCAACAATGTACGAAAAGATGGGGTCTGTTATGGAGTTTATGAAGAAAAGGTTTTTCTCCCCAACTGTTGTTACTTATAATATTGTAATTGAGGTATTTGGGAAAGCTGGAAATGTTGAGAAGATGGATGAATACTTCAGAAAAATGAAGTATCAAGGAATAAAGCCTAACTCTATCACCTATTGTTCTCTTGTTAGTGCGTATAGCAAAGCTGGGCATATGAGTAAAGTTGATTCCATTTTGAGGCAAGTAGAGAATTCGGATGTTACACTGGATACGCCTTTCTTCAACTGTATTATTAGTGCTTATGGTCGGGCTGGTGATGTAAGAAAGGTGAGCGAATTGTTTTTGGCAATGAAAGAAAAAAAATGTTTGCCTGACCATATCACCTTTGCTACCATGATCCAAGCCTACAATGCACGAGGCATGACTGAGGCTGCTGAGGACTTACAGAAAAGGATGATTACCAACACGGAAAATTCAGGTATCTTAAAATGCCTTCCCCATTCTATGAGTTTCTATGTTATCTCCCTTCTAATTTTGTATTTAACTATTGATGAAGTTACTTTGTTTTCTCTAGTCAATCCTCACATAAGGAAGGCATAAAAAGAATTCTACTTAGAGTTGTGCTAACTCAGCTCATGTGTTGCATTTTTAGAGGATTCTTCTATACCTACGTTTGTAACTTCAATGGTTGAGGGATTCATCAATTCAGCAGCTAGGATTTTTTATTTTACTTATTATTTGTTTAAATATAATTTTTAAAGAACTTAGCAGCTAGATTCTAAGTTATTGTCGTTAACATTCAAGAGTCTAGACGATCAAAATCTGATATGGGCTGGATGACGAGAGGCTCTCTTTCATTTCATAAAAATTCCCTAACCTCAGTTAAGGCGGGATTCTATTCCAATTCTTGGTACGATGCCAGAGACTTTACTAATATGCTAGCTAGTGTTCTCTGAAAGGACCGACTTTAATTCTGCTTTTACTATGTCTTATTTTTAATGAAATAATTTCTGCTTTTACTATGGCTTATTGATTATGGGATACATCTCATTAAACCGTTGCATTTTGAAGGCACAAAGTTGATTGGATGCTAGTATGTTAATTATATTGAAGAATAAACCTTCAAATATAAACAATGCAGACTTCAAAGATGGTCAAAACTCGGACAAATGATGATAGCTTTTGGCCAGCTATATTGTAGGTAATCATAACTTCTTATCCTCCTCTCTCTAATTCTCTAGAAAGTTGTGTCTACTTTTATTACTAATCTCTGCTGAATGTGATTGGGAGAAAAATATAACCATAAACGCAAATTCAGACTAAATGTTAATGGGTGCGACTCTGATATTGTGATTAGAGGCTTGAGTAGATGTCCTTGGAAAGACATCATAGGATATTGACGCAGTGAGATATAGGGGAATAGGGAGATTGAACGATAACCCTAAAGTAACAGTGTTGGAATCCACCAAAAGATTGAGTAAAACTCAAAGGTATTTGATTGATAATAAACTGAACTGTCACAATATAACGCCATGAGTTAGTTTAAATAGAAAACCTTAGGAAACCCTAGGTTCCAGAATATTCATAAACTTGGCTAATAAGAAAATAATAAAAATCCTAACTAAAATCATATATTAGGAAAATAATATCCTAATAGATAACTTCTAATAGATAACTTATTCTTAAAAATATAAAATAAAACATTAAAGTAAATATAAATCTTGACAGAGTCCATAATTGCTTCAATCTTCCTCAATCAATTTGAAAATCTCAACAATAGGCCTTCCTCTTTTCCTATCGCCAAATTTGACATCTAATCGGAACTTTTCTCTCTTGCACGATTTCCTGCCAACTTGGAGCCACTTTATTTTAATTAATTTTTCACACCATAATTGACCCATATTTTGTCCTACATTAGTTATTAATTCTTTTATCCCTAACTTTGGTTAATGTTGGGAAATGGGGTGGACATTAGGTTCTAGAGGAGTTGTGGATGGGGAAGTCTTCTGTATGTTCCTTTTATCCATGTTTTTCATAAATTTTTCAAGTCACCTATATAGCATTCCAATTGCCAATATGTCCATTGATTCTTCTTTTGCTATAAGTTGGAATTATAATTTCTGCACAAACTTGAATGATTTGGAGGTTATGGAGCTTTCTTCGTTACAACCACCGAAAATATGTCCTTAGAATTGAGGAGATTGATAAAAGTTATAATAACTTGAGTCATTCCATGTGTTTTTTGTGTAAACCGTTTTTTAGCAGTTAATTAACGAATCATCTCCTCCCATTTTTGATCCTCTTCAGATGATTTGGAAAGCACAAGTGTAACATATACGGCACAAGTTTTGGGATAGATTATGCTCATTGTAGAGTCAGTATTGCGACATTATCCTCAGGGGTATATCTCTATATTGGTGGGCCATGTGCTGAATGGGAGCTGAAAGTATAGACTTATCTTTCTTCATTGCCCTGTTACTCTAAAGCTTTGCCACAAACTGTTTTCGGAAGCAAATGTGATATGTGTGACTCCCCAATTTTGCATATTCTATGATAGTTGCTTTTGGAGGGGGGAAAGGAGCAGAAATAATATGTAATAGTTGTCTAATGACTATTGCATGCGTATCTAGTATGGATGGAACAAAACCAGAGGATTTTTGAAAACTTTAATGTGGATGAAGTGAAGGGGTTATGTGATGTCATTTTCTTTTGGGCATCATTGAAGAGAAGAAGAGAGGAGGGGTTACTTGCTTGGTGCTTGCGCTAAGCAAGGTGGTCGAAGAAGGCTGCAAATGGAAGCAACTGTATACGACCTCCTCTTCCCCTTCCACCAACTGCTACGCTTGCAGAGGACGCCATTGCCATTGCTAAGTCTTGGTTGCTTTTAATCATTGTGGGCTTTTCATCAGAGATGTACCAATTTTTCTTATAGAGGCATATTAGAAGGTGGTTATCTTTTGAGTTTTCTCTTGTTTAGGTTAGTTTCTTTTGCATTTTATGTGAGATTCTTTTGCAATGTATTTTGATGTTCATAGTTGCTGGTTGGTTATTTGTATGTGTTCCAAACTCCAGTGGGCTTCCTTGTACACTATGATTGTACTTTCATGTATAGCATTTTAATAAAATGTTTGTGTTCCCCATTTCTTTCGGTTATCTTCAAAACATGATAGCTTTTCAATGTTTTTTGTCTTTTTCCCCCTTCAATATGGTTGACTTATAGCCTTACAGATGAAATTAGGTGAACTAATAAATTTCATTTTGGTGGATCTGAAGACATGTTTGTTAAAGGAAGAATGTACATGGCACAAAATGGCAATTCTGCACTTTTTATTTGGTTATTTGAATTGGCAATTGGATACAGAGTAAAGAAAATTAAGAAGTGGAGATGGCTTCAGCTGCAACAGACCTTTTGATTGGGAAAGTAGTATAATTTCTTGAAAACCAAGTCTCATTGTTAGGAGTTATGATCAAATTGTTGAATTTAGAGACGAGCAAATGAGTTGGGGGTCCATGCACAAGAATTCTCGGTCAAGCTATGTGTTTCCCCCAAGAATCTTTGGGAGAGGCATCGAATTTCAACCTGATTGCTGAAGATCATCAAAACAATCGAAGACATTCCATAAAGAAAACAAGGTTATCTTGTAGAACAAGGCATGAATACTTCCCGTGATACGAAGGGGTGATGGGAGTCTCTTTTCCTTGAAGACGATAATCTCGCTGGCATCGTAGATGCCAAAGAGAAGTTAGTTGGATGATTGTTGTCTGCACAGCTTCAAAAACTATAATTTCAATAGCTGGAATGGGAGATTTGGGCAAGACGACTTTAGTTGCATCACTTCTGCTAACTGGAAAATTAGAGAAGGTTCAAGTTTGGTTTCATTCCTTTCAGAGCCTTTACATTCTTGATTTTGTATTGGTCCAGGGGTTAACCCAAGATTGTCTTCCTCACTTCGAAGCACCACCCAATTTGACTAAACTTTGGCTGACAATGCATGTGTTGCTGCTAATGTGCTGTTATGGTGTATACATATCTCGTTGGAGACTTGATGATTATTATTTTTTTGGGTTTGAATAGTAGATTTCATAAAAGGCCAAAGCCAAAAGAGAGGCAAACAGAGACGGGAGTCCCAACCTGCATCAATACAGAGCACTCACCGGAAGCCAAACAAACAACCCAGGAGGAAAAGAAAAAACGACACCTACAGATACAAAAGATCATAACTAAATACAGAGCCTGCACAGTGACCCAGGCTCCACCAAAATTAAGAAATGGGGGGGACATCGAAGACCATCCCTAGCCAAAACCAAGACCAATGAGGGAAGAGGCTGAGTAGCCCATCGCAGTGATCGCACCTCATTTGACATGGCTGCAGCAGCATGAGCAGCTTGGTTTTCCAGACGAGGGACCAACTCCCATTTAATGCCACAGAAGAGAACCAGGAAGAGAGCAAGTCGTCTGATTTCCAATATAATAGGTAGGATTCTCCAGTTGCTTCTGTGTCGACTGTCAGTAAGACAGGTGATCACCACTTTCTATTAGAATGCTGTGCAATACATGTAATTGGTATTGTTTTATTTCCTCCCTATTTTGTAGTCCTGGTTTATGAGGGATCCTTGATTATTGTAAGAGTTAGCCTTGCTGCCCAAGTGTTGTAAACCATATATAGTCGGGCACTGGCTCGTGTTTTAATCATTCTTTTTCATTCAATAGTGGTATCAGAGTCCTTGGGTGATACCTAGGGTTTCTGTCATTCTTCTTTTTCTTTAGCTTCATCACACCACCACAACTCCGACAATGGAACAACTTCAATCCATTGCTCCAGGACTGTCAGCTGAACAATATGATCAAATCATGCACAGAGTAGGTCACGATTGCAAACAGTAGGACACAATTGACTAAACCTTTGGATGCTTTTGTGAATCTGCTCTCTCTATGAGAGGTATGGCCACAAAAGGGGAAGGTGTGAGATGAAGGGACAACCATGTGGGGTTATGCCTGGTAAAACGAATATGGGGAAGGAAGCTAACCCTATGAAGGATGACGATGGGATGAATAAACAGAATAATGATATTGTTGCTCCTGAAGTGAATGATAATTCTGGTACTGACTCTCTCAAAGGGCCTTGGATGGATGTTACCCCTAGAAGAAAACCTAGAAATGATGGTAAGGATGCAAATGGGAAAGGCTCTACTTCTAAAGCCAACGGTTCTAGATTTGACACCCTGCGACAAGTTGATGAGAATTTTGGAAGGAATGAAAGGGATGCCAATACAGAGCATGTGCATAACCATATTCGATCTAGCTTTGTTGCTAATAATGCGAAGGGACTTGGGCCTAAAGTGTGGAGAAATTCGCAGAAGGCTAAGATTGCTGATAGGACATCTTTACATGATACTTCAATCCGGAAGATTCAAAGACAACAAGTTCTGGTGAGGCAAAAGTACTATAACAAAATACTTTGTAATAGAAACTTATGTACACATTTTATAAATTAAAAATATATTTACAAAATAATGTACCTAGCTCGGATAAATGAGGTACATGTTACTTTGTAATAGAAAATTTGTACACTTTTTTTTATAAATTATAAACATATTTAAAAAATAAGATACCTATTTTTCATTATTTCTATATTAAAAAATAGGTATATTGAATATAAGAACAAATGAATATGATCCAAATGTTTTGTTTTTTTTTTTCGGGGAAATATTTTTGCCAGCATGACCCAAACAGTTAAACCCATAATCAAAACCTATAATAAAACAATTATATATGCAAATCAACCCCATTATAAACGGACAATTAATGCAAAGAATGTGAGCGAGGGAGAGATACAGAGGGTGGGAGAGAGATGCTGGGAAGAGGATAGAGAGGGAGGGGGAGGGGGAGAAAAGAAAGAAAAGAAAAAAAAGAAAAGAAAAGTGTAAAAGTCCCCTTTTTAATTTTTAATTTTTAATTCCGACATAAAAGCTAACTAAAGGCCCGTTTGAAAGTGATTCTGAAATAGTTAAAAGCGCTTTTTGAAAACCAAAAGCGCTTCTGACAGCATTTAGCAAAAAGTTTAGAAGCGCTTTTGGGCTATAGAAACGCTTTTTAGAGAAGCACATGCCATGTACTCATTCAAGAAGCACTCCCAAGTGCTTTTCCAATAAGCACTTCAATTTCTTATGAAAATTTCAACATCTTTATGATAAAAACGCTTATAAGTATAAGTGTTTCCTAGAGAAGTAGTCCCAAACAAGCCATAAGATTAACCACCGGACAGATGTCACTTTTCAACGGTGGTTGTGATCATACACCTATGGTTAATGTGGGTGAGCAAAAATAAAGTGCTATTAAACGAACCCTAAAATTAACTGAGTACACACTATGATCTAAGTACACTCTAATATTTTAATTAAAATGTAAAATTAATTAAGTACACCCTATAGAACTACCAAAAATACTCCTGGTACACTCTAATACTTGTAGCATTATTTTTGCCGTAGTGGAGATATTGATAAAGCATTTGCTGTTGAGAAACACATGTTGGATGGTGTCTATCCAGAAGAGCCTGAAACTAGAGGCCCTCTTACGAGTGAGTGTGGGAGTCGGTAAAGGTGACAGGGTGTATTATATGCTGCACAAACTAAGAACAAGTGTAAGGATGGTCTCACCGTCTACTGCCAATTTAATTATGAACTGGTTTCATAGCAAAGAAGCTGCAAGAGTGGGACAAATAAAATGGGATCCAAGATTGATAAGGGAGGCAATTGAGAATGGAGGTGGGGGCTGGCATGGGCAGGGCTGGTTGGTAAAAGGAAATGGTTTGTGTTGCGTACAACTATTGGAGCTGATGGCTTGTGCAAATGCTGTGGGGAAAAATTGGCCACAATTGACCTTGATCCTGTAGAAACAGAAAACTTTGTTGAATCCGTTGCATCTATAGCTATAAAGAGAGATAGCATCTATACTTGTAACATTATTTTATAGTTGATTTTCAACTTGATATTTTTAGTAGTGTTTATAAATCTTTGACTTTTCCTATGGATTTATGCTTCTACTAAAACTGTTGACACTTTTCTTGCAATTCCAAGTTCTTGCAATCACTTTATATTGTTAGTATAGTGTACTTATTAAAATTATATTTGTTTCACAATTTCATATATTCTTTTTGGTCATTTTATATTAGGGTAAATCAGTAATTCAACATATACTTTTATAGTATGGTGTAGTCAGTTAATTTTAGAGTTCGTTTAGCAGCACTCGCAAAAATATTCCCATAATAATAATATGCTAATAACTTGGGGGGATTAGATGTCCTTTTGGGTCTTCCTTCACTTTGCACGGCAGATGCGCCTGCATCGCAGACGATATACATAAGCTATCCTTGATTTCCTAGCGCCATTCTAAACGATGTTCGTGGCATCTTTTGGAACTGATATAGCTTTCTCTGCAAAACAAGGCAGTTGAAAGGCAACATTGCTCATCTGCAAGAGTGAAAACTGAGGAAAGCAGATCCATTAGGGGTAATGGTCAAATTAATGGGTGCATTCAAAGCCCACTTAGATCAACCCTTCAATACATGCAATGGGCCAAATTATGGTGGATGAAAGGCTTCTCAACCGCCTTGGGCAATCCAGAGGCATTACCCAACTTAAACCCTTACCCTTCTCATATTTTGGAGGGTGTATCTAATTGTGATTTTAATAGATTTTAATGCAATGGATCTCTTTATCGTTTGATAAGAGGTGAGATTCTCAATTGGGCTGCCTTAATCATGCCCAGTTACCAAATTTTTATGTTTTATTAATATTATTATTTTGATCAAATAGAAACTTCATTAGGTAAACTTCAACAATACAATTAAAGATATCATAATGACATCTAAGAACTAATCTCAAGACGGCAACAAACTAACATGCTGAAAACAAAACTAAAACAGATAAAAGCCGTACTAAAACTACTAGCTCACATCACCATAATTAAGCATAATTCCAAACAAAGCCTACAAGCTCAAAATAGATGAAACCCTAAACCAACCCAGGAGACTAAATCAACCCTATCACCACCACCTGAAGAAGTGTTGTTACGACTACACCCACTATCGTATAAAAACTTGAAGCGAGAACATCCATAACAGATCAATCTGGGGAAAATATGGTTAGAGCGAAACAATAAACCAAAGCAACAAACAACTCTGACAAATAACAATTGGGTGACTTCTCTACCCCTATCAAGCTACTCTTTGATCCCAAATCTGCAACTGTTGGATTTTGCTGTTTTTGGACCTACGCCTATCAATTGCTACTCTTTGATCATATCTGCCAAGTGGTCTACATCATCCACTTACTTCTTTCTTAAGATTAGTTCACATTGAATTTTCTTTCGGTCAAATTAAATGGCATGGATTGATATTCTAGGGAGTTTCATATTAGAATTAAGAAGACCTTCTTGGAAGTCGGTTATTGTCATTAACAATCTTATTCGAGTCTAATTATAAAATAACGTAATTAGGTAAAGAAAGCGTGTGCTCTGCAAGAAAAGCATGATTGCGTATGTGAGAGCGGTGGTCACTTAATTCATGTATATCATATCTTTTTGACAACTTTGTTCTATACCCCACTAGAAATCTAATGTTCTTGACAATGATGTTGTCTTTGATTTCAATGAACAGCGTTTTTATCATTGTCAAGAATGATGTATGAGAAACTGAAAACATGTGTGAATGGAATTATACAAGACATATATAATAGTGGGGGCTGGAGCAAAGGGTCCTAAAAGGCATCATTGAAATGGAGTCAATAGATGAAATGACCTGCTCAACTCAACTGCTGCAATAGTCAATACTCAAAATCTTTCCATGAAGATTGCAAGCAACAGAGAGCATGTTGACCCCCAAAAACCTAAAGCAAGAAGCTTCTAGTGGAGACGGTGTGGTGGAGTTATCTGTTAAATTTCAGAGGGTGGACTCACGGCCCACTACTAATAATATCGATGTTGTTCCCAACTTGATCACGTATAAAATACAATAGGTGTGTAGTTTTATCACAAAAGACCTCAATGATATTAGTGCAGTGAAACCAGATGTGGGACTTCAATATTCTTTAACACGTAAACAAACCAACACGCTAAATTGGGACTTGAACTTGTTCAAAATGCATTCAAATATTTGTGATTTCAAAAAGATCCAATCCCAAACATCATTGCTCATAAGAAAGCAACCCTTTGAAAGCTCCATGAAGCTCTGACCAATGAAGCTTTCAAACCCAATTATATATTTATGCAAAAGCGAGTATAAGTAAGTGGGAGGTCGGTTTAAATTCAAGGACTTGGTAAAATGGCATATAGTATAATCATTAGAACCAGCACTTTGAGAGCTGAGGCTTATTTCAGTCGTTTGAATGCATGAGGCGGAATTTGATAACATATTTATCAGATTTTGTGTCCTTGCGGCTAATGATGAAAGCAACTTGTTAAAGACTTGAAGAGATGGGCCACGGCACACTAGGCTAGACTTGTAGAAGAGATGTCACATTTCTGTTTGACGATCATGCAGCCAATCCTATAACATTATTGAGATTGGAAACCCATCACAAAAGCATCCTTCCAGTAACAATAATCCTAATTTCTGGACACTTCAATGCATATCTCAACTTTCTAAATCTCAAATTATGGCAGAATTTCATTTGTTATTTTGTTGACCCATTATGAAATCGTTTATTTACAATTAGTAAGCTACATAATGTTATGTAACACATCAGTTGGTGGTAGAATACTTTGATGCTTGTACTAAATAAAGAGAGCTGTTACTGGTACTCGAAATATAGTGGGGTTTGGAGTTTAGTGGAGTCTGATAGTAGCTCCCTTAATAGATATAGTGAATTCTTAACACTTTTTGGAGTTTAATGGTTGTCTAAGTCGACATTGGAACTCTAGGGTCCTATTTGGTTCACTGAATGAATTTGAAGGAAAATCATTTCCCATGTTATTTCCCAATGGATGGGAAATAGAAGATTCATTTCCCACGTTTGGTAATGCTGAGAAAGTAACCTGGAAATATTACTTTATTTCATTTTCTATGTTTGTTTTGATTAGGAATGAAAACAAAGTTTGTATAAATTTTCAATTATACCCATATTAAATCAAAAAAAAGAAAAAAAGAATGTATTTAATGATATATTGTAATTCTAAATTGTTAATGGAGACAACATGGTCATGAAAAATGTTTATTTGATATTGTCTCATTTTCCCAAACTTTACCATAAGAAAGGAAAACAAAACTTAAGTTGGGAGGACGGCTTCACTTTCCCCCTACTTTCTCATGGGCAAGGCAATGATTTCTCATGCATGGACATACCAAACATAGGAAAGCAATTGATTCCCCATCTCCAAGTTTCCTTTCCCATGAACCAAACAGGGCCTAAGTGTAAAAGGTTACTCGGTTTGAAACTTTCAACCTCTTCATCAACTGTAGTTAATTATGACATGATGAAAGGTAAGAACTTGATATATATATATATATATATATATATACATATATGCATTGTAAAAGTGTACTTTTTGTGTGTACGAGTAAAAATGTAAACATGTGCTACCCCATCGCATAACATTGAGAATTTGAAAGACATCATAAGTCAAACAAAGTAGGGCAAATATTCAAATATGCTCATATTATTCTTCTTTTCCAATATGGAGGTATTTATACAAGTACAAAGATCTGTTAACCCTAAATAAAATAAAAAATATATCTAAATTACAATAGGAAATAAATCTCTATTACAATAGAACTAAATAATAATTGGTAAGTAATCAAAATTCTAACTAAATAAGGACTCACCAACATCATATTCACACAAAGAATGGAAAAAGGGACTATCAAAACAAAAGCAATCAATTCATGTGGCTTGTACTTCCTTGTTTGTTGCTGTTGTATTTCTTCTGGATCTGGCTTCTTGGCTGCTTCCCTCTGCAATGAAAGCACTGTTTCGGACAAAAAGAACAAAAGCAATCACTTCATGGTGCAGGTACTATTAATTTAGCTATAGGTTAATCGATTTATGATGGCTATAGACTATGGCCGTTGTTTTATAAGGCTTCAATTGTTTTTATTCCCCTATATATAGTCATTCCAAGCATGCAACAATGTATCGTTATTAATTATAAAATATTAAAATCCCAAAATGCAGAAAATATTAGAATTTGAACATCTAATAAAAAAGAGAGGTCCAAGATCTTTTAAATTATTAGGCAGAACTTTAATTTGTCAATATAAAATGCACACTCTTAACATGTCTTTTCACGTATAGGTTCATTAAATTTAACACGTGGATAGCATATATTATATGACGTGAAAGCACTTAAGCAGTTGAGCTCAACATGTGAATAACATGCTCTAATACCATATTAGAATTTAAAAAATAGATAAAAAAAAACACTCAACGTTCCTTTTTTAATCTATTAAGCAAGGCTTCAATTCCCTAGTGAGATTCACACTGTCAACAGAAAATTCATATTTTTCCTGCCAAATCTGGAATGCAATTAATTGGAAGCAATGTGTTGTTTTTCAAAACCCAATTAAAAAAAACAAGGCGGCTTACTATAAATAAGACAATACCATTGTCTAGTGCTTCATTACGATTTCATTGGCTAAAATAAAGATCGATTGATCTGAAACAATCAATCGACTAATAGGAATCGAGTGATTCACTTTCTTGTTTTTTAATTTTCACTCCATGGATAATGAATGTCATGATGTGACGTATATTGACCCAAAAAAAGTAGGGGTTCAAATCTCTCTCTGTCTTCCAAATCGAGGATTTTAGGGTCATTGTCAAAATCCACTTTGCAAGACCAATACTATCTATGGAACTATGACAAATAATTCACACTGCTACCACAATGATAAAGGATGGAATTGTAACCGCCCATGCAATCATATGAAAAATAAAGGAGGAAAAGGAATGGGAAAAATTGATAAATAGGTGTTTTTAAGAAGTATATATTCAGAAAATTATAGTGTAAGAAATCTTGAATGTGGATCCCTAAATATAATGACTTTTATGGATTTAATTTTTGTTGAAACTTTCTATGAATTTGTTACATGAAAATAGAAACTGACTAATTGATATCATATACTGTGTTAGATATTTGGCAAAAATATGTGTTTTATTATAAGTAGGTCCTAATTTATATTAAACTCACTAAAATTTTTTTTTTGTTGGGATACAAATGATATTGGGGAGGTGGGTTTTCTCACGCACACTTGTCAAAAGTGCCATCATGGGGGTTGAACTTGAGACTACCGATTTACAAGTCAAGAGACCTTTTTCATTGGGCTAGACCCTGTTGACAACTCAACCCAAAAAAAAAGAAGGTTCAATCAACATTTAACCAATTAACTTATTGGATTAATTCATAAAAACTTGAGTATCTACAATAATGATGTCCAGTAATCTTATATGGGCAATGATGATTACCTCAAGTGAGAAATATGTTGCCTAGAAAAACTGTGTCTATTTCCTATGGATAATTATGTTTAAACCCTTGAATCTACTCTATACACCAATAAAATTCTTAATCATTCATTCTACCCATACTACACTGTTTAAAACTTTTTAAAAAATAATTTATCTTCCCATTTCCCACCTCCACTAGGTCATGAGTCATGAGACCAATGAAAATAAAATTGAAAACTTATGAAACACATGCATGGTGTCATTTCATGTGGGTTTTTTTTTCTTCAATAGAACTACTTACAATTGAAGGGATTAGATTAGTAATATTACAAAATAAGCAACAAACAATGTAAGTGTTTGTTTATCAACTAAAAAGAAAAAGAGATATTTAGTCATATACCCATTCTTAGCACTAATAATATAGATAAACCCTATACCATTTAATTTTTATAAGCAAACCCAAAAAAATGACAGCTGGACCTATTGAATTTAATTTTGATTATTAAATTACTTTGATGCCTATTAAGTGTTTTGGGTTTTTCTATGAGGTTTTGGGGTTGAGTTTGTTTTAAGAAATCAACCCTTGCAGTTTTGTAATTTAAAATAAGTTAAAAGCCTTTTTGTGATGTTATAAATGGGTTTTGGATGTGTTTCTAAAGTCTATTTCATATGGGGTTTTTTTAAAAAAAATAATAATAATTTGGGCCTATATTGGGTATAATAGTGAATCTCCCAAAGAAAAGTTTAGGTCCTCTCAAATGCACTTTGGGGTGTGGCGGCCTCTTCCCCCTTTCTTTTCTTCCCTCACCTCTCGTTTCCTCTCACTCTCCTTCTACTCGCCCTTTTCCCTTTTTGCTTTGTTTGGTTCGATTTTTGTGTTCTTTTGTTTTGCAGAGTGGAGCCTCTAGATTTGTTGTGGTGTTCCCTTCTGTCTTATGACTTTGCATACTCAACAACTCTTGTGTTGTCCAAAGGACTATGGTTGTTCTCATATGACGTTTTCCTTGACAGTTTTGGGAAACGTTGGTGTGCTCCTTGAGAGTTTCTCTTCGTTTGTGTTCTTTAATTTGCTTGTAATGATTCTTCTCTTGTTGTTGATTCTTTGCGTGCTGATTAATTCCTACGCTGTACAAATGACTATGATTGTCATCATATGAGGTTTTCTTTGGCAGGTTTTGGGATGAGTTAGGTACTTCTTTGTTGCCTCCTTTGTGTTCTCTTCTTGGTGTGTTCTCATGTCTCTGACCGTTTGGGTGCTGAACAACCCTTGCGACGTACAAAGGCGTATGATTGTTCTCAACCCTTGCCATTTGGAGCCCTTTTGTGATTCTAATCAAATTGATTTGTTTAAGCCAGATCGATTCATAGCTTAGCTTACACAGTACTTTAGAGGAGTGATCTTTCATTGACATGTGACATGTGATAAATACCTACAATGTGTATATTAATATAGACAAATTATACGGAAGTCGTGTGCTTATAATATCAGACAAAAAATCAATTGGCAAGTAGGTAACTCACGGATCCAATAATTTTGGTCTCCAAATGGATGGAGACAATAATTCTAAGAATCACACGTTGTATACATGTATTTTGATTTGACCATTTCACATGGTTTGAATATGGAGAATATCGTGATCATCTCTTTGTCTTGACAGAAGGTTTAACCATAGATTATAGATAACTTCTGAGAAGGACCATCAACATATATCCAGAAAATCTTGATAGAAATAGAATTCACAATTTTGGTGCTAAACAAATCTAACATGGACCGATGAGTACAATTACGAATAACCCTAATTAACATCAATATTGTAATATTTGTAGGAGCTTTTAATTTAAGTGGTACATGAGTAATATCGAGTACGTCTCATCTTTCCTTATTCTTAAATCCAAAAATAACAAATTCCATAAATTCTATATTTGAATAAAATTTTGCGATGAATTTCATACAATTTAAAGATTACCGATTATAGAGACCAAATTTGAAAATTATTTTTTCCTTTTTCTGAATCGATATCTACAAATAAGTCACGTCATATATTTGATTAAAACTTTGTAATTGTGTAAATGTCATAATTCTGACCCGAAAAAAAGAAGAAGTAAAAGTCATAATTAACATATTGAATGAAAAACATATATACTCTTGCGATAATGTTAGCTATTAATTAACATGAAAATGACTTCCAAAAACAGAGGCCAACAATAGTGAGACAAAGAACACATGAAAGTCACTGATGGAAATTTTATTGCCGCCCTGTCGAGGGAGGAAGAAGGCGGGAAATCTGGTCTTCAACAACGACATATATATTTGTCTTTAATGGGGTCCTCATCACCAATATGTCATGCATAGAGAACAATATTGACTGTTTTTACAAATTACAACCTCATATATATATGACATTTTTATTCGATTAGTTCATATGACGTTTTCTTGGGTTAAAAAAAATAAGTGCTCATACGACATTTGACTTTATGTATTTGTTTTTTTCCCTCCTATATATACAGCACCAGAAATAAGTTAAATTGGCATTAGGGCCCAAAAAAAAAAAAAAAAAGCATTGATTAAACATTTTTAATATATAATAGGGCTAACATCATTTTACCCCCTCAAGGTTTGGGGTCATTTTTGAAATGGGGTTTTAATTTTGTCAATTTACGCCCTAGCGTTTCAAAATTCAACCAATTTACACGTTCGGTTAGTTTGACCATTTGGTCTTCTGTTAAGTGATGATGTGGCAAACATAGGGTCCACTTTTTAGCTTAGGTGTAATTAAACATTAAAAAATAATATTAAAAAATTAAAATTTTGACAGATATTAAAATTAAAATTAAACCTATATTCTCCACTCGTGATTGCGTTTCCTAAAATATGATGAAAAAAAAATATCGAAAACAAGAGAAAATTAGTTACAAGCGCCCCTCGCTTATGCATGATGTTTTTAGCATTAGCTACCCCAAACAAGAATTTTCTAACATTTATTATTTATATACCATGTTTAGAGTATATGTAATAGTAAGGAAAAATAATAATATAAACACAATTTGAATTTTTTTGTAAAGACCTTTCCTATTGAGAGTAGCAATAATATACTAAACTCACATACTACACGGATAATAAGACTCAAACCCAAAATCTTTCTTGGGATAAATTGAAAGAAACATGAAAGTCAATACATATAATAAGTGTAAACTTAGAAAACAAAGGATAGTTTGTATGATACATTAATGATATTATTTTAAATGTAAGGAGAATGACACATGTCAAAAGGAAAAGAGAGAATGTCCAAAAAAGAAGGTTATAGAGAAGGTTGCTAGCATTCCCATTTGGTCAGGCCTTTGGTGTGCTCCCAAGTGGCCCTAGGTTCAAATTCCCAGAGTACCCGTGTGTGTGAGTTTTCCCTCCTCCCCCTTCCTAATTTTGGACAAAAAAAAGTTATACTCCAAGAAAATCAAGAAATTATTTAAAACTATAAACTTAGTAAGGCTCAAAAATAGGAATACTTTCCCTAGAGTTAGAAATACGTAAAATGTAAGACTATGAGTTGATATTTCGTCACAGTGAGACCATTCATGTTCAACTTTCTTCTTTCTTTTTCTCGGGTCAAATTCAACAACAGCAAATACTTCGCATTGACGTAATGTATGGTTTTTGAACAAAACCAACCCAAGACTGAGGTTTATAAGTGCCCCCTAAACACGAACCTAATTCATTCCCCCAATGAGTGGAACAACTACTTTTTCTTCCCAGTATTGACTTTGGGATGTTGCTTCGTAATGTCTTTGACTTTGGGATGTTGCTCAGTAATGTCTTTAGCTTGTAATTCCACAGTATCAAGGTGTCATGGGGTTCAAATTCGATACTATTATTTGTAAGTTAATGTCTTTTTCACTATCCGATTGGCTTTCTAATTGTATTTATTTGCCTGTTCTCCACTTGATTTGCTATCAAAGGTTTATTTCAATTCAATCACATTCAAATGGTTCTAGATGGCCAACTTTGAATTTTGTTCTTGAATACTTGATTGTACGCGACAATCTTCTTTTTCGTAAGAAACTTGTTACTCCTCCACTGGCCAATCTGACCTATTTGGCTTTTCAACTTGGGCATATCATGTGTTTCTTTTCTCTGTGTATTTGCTTGCCTTTTTCTCCACATTCTACACATATAGCACAAATTCCAAATTCTGTGTTCAAAGAAACATTATTACTTGAAAAAGTTGAAACAAAAGAAGGAAGAACAATTTTCTTTTTTGGTTTGAGTGGGAGGGGCCAAAGCCCAATGGAAGAAGAATGTTCCGATTTGCAATGGAACATGAAATGAGATAGAGGTAAAGCTATTAATTAAACAGCATATACCACAAAGTTGAGAGAGATAGTGGCAATGGTGGAACAAGAAAGAAAGAAGAATACCAAAATTCGCATATTTTTTTGTATGGTTGTGGAAGCCTAAAAAAAGCTAGAGCCAAGTGGCCTAGATCACATGGTTGTGTGATGTTTTTTTATTTTTTTTGGTTGTTGAAACCTATCTAGAGTGCATTATATATTCTCATTAGCCCTAGTGCTTCCGATTTCTAACCTTGACTATTTTTTAAATCAAATTTGATTAGAAAAGGAAAAAAAAAAAAAACTTATTTTGAGAGAGATAATGACAATGAGTGTGGAAACTTGCTTCTATATATGGATATTTTTTTGGGTACAAATCTCAAGGATAAGTTGACTCTGCCAAGAGGCAATTTAATGTAATGAGGAATTCACAAAAAAAACAAAAAACAAAGAATTTAATCATTTCCAACACAAAGTCAAAATAAAAAGAAATAAAACATGATAAACAATAAATGGGAATTGGATTAACTATCTGTTGGCATGATTTGAGGATCATGTTGACTTCCCATGCACGTCAAGAACTTATGTATTTAATGTAATTGATTTGCTACTGTAAATCAAGTTGGCTCTGCATGGCTTTAAGTGAAGGTGTACCATATAAGTTTGTTATTGTGATTATATCTCTCCATGTTTGGTGTAGACCTTTGGGGGCATTTGTTCTAACCTTGAGCTTTTGTATTTGTATTGCGCTTTTGACGTCATTTATAAATGCAATTTCCCTAGTGTTTGGCAAAAACAATTACAAGAATTGAGGAAGGAAATAAATAAATAAATTTAATATAAAATATAGGATATTTACAAAATACCTTTTATAACTGGTCAAATATGTAATGTTGGAAATATGTCTGAAATTTAATGTCTTCCTAGTGATTCGAAAATATAAAATCCATTATTTCAACATAGTTTAATCTAAAACATTTGACGTAAGTGATTAATCGCATTTATGGAATTGAATTCCGATGTTTTTAAGTCAAATAAATTCTTCATCGTCTTCTTATTATAATTCTTATTCCAGTCTCCTTCTATTGAGGGATACCCTTTAGGGTCCCTTATGAATTTTTTTTTCTACGATCCAAATCGTCTATTTTTTAAGTCTTCAATTGTAGATTATCCTTGCAAAAAATTAGGATAATTGAAAATTATTAAGACATCTAATTGGGACCAACAAAACAGACGACCACAATACTTTAAGAAAAGACTATAATAACAACAATCTAGGGGTTGCTCTCTCGCCATGCGAGGAGACCTATGCGTCAAATATTAGGGTTTAGATTCTTCATGTTCAGCCGTCATCCCTTCCTCAGCCTAACGCTTGTTTTCATCCACATTTAGCCACCGTCATTGCCCTCCTCGACTTGACAACGTTGAGTCACTTTTCTTCCACATCGAGTTGTTGCCATTTTTCTTCCCTGTCAAGTCGATGCCTTCACTTCTCTCTTCGACTCTGGAGTGCTAGCCTCATTGTTGTCTCTCTCATACCTTGAGCATTGGTTTCGTCGTTGGTGCGTTAACGTCTCTGGTGATTGCCTTGGTATGGTGGTTTCAGCGAGTTAACTCATGCTATTATGCCGACAGTCTTCAAGTCAACAACGATCATGGTGCAAGCTACTTTGTTGGGGTCGGCGGTCACGGTAGAGATGGCTTTCCTCATACTCCCTTCGTCGTCCGATCTGTGATCTTAAGCCTTACCTTTAGGAGAAGACAGTCGTTGTCCAGAGATTTGGCATGGGTGGCTCTTCACCTAGGGTCTATAGCTTTGATCCTTCTTTTCACGATGTTGGGCCAAGGTTTTGGCAACTAGGGTTGTTGGGTACCATCCTTTTACCTATCTTTACTGGTTTGGCTAGTTACTCTAAGATGGAAACTACGAATCAGGGTGATGTTAGTGTCCTTCTTAACAAACTTATGGAGACTGGCCCAGTGGAGTCTCTTGGATGCCTTCCTTAATATGTTCTTGGAGCATTCATGGGATTGACATCCAGCAAATGCTCTTATACCTGATCTTCGTGTTCAGGTTAAGTGGCTATGCCAGTTTTGTTTTGTTGCGTGGTGTTTTCTTCGTTCTCTCCTTAACTGATCTTTGATTCTCCGCTTGTCTTAAGGACTATGTTTTCATAGGAGGCTTCTTTGTTAATGTTGAGATGATACGACATGCTTGGGGCTTTTTATTTATTTATTTTCTTTCCTAGCCTATTTGCGGTTAGTCTCTTCTTTGTGTTGCTCCTTATAGATTTCTCTTCTTTCATTGCCAATTGCTATTAGAGGTGGCTAGAGATGGTGTGCTTAGTGGTTGTTTTCTTTTTCTTGGTGTATTGTGTTCGCTGTCAGATGTTCACTATCTTGTGTCAGTTTGCTGTTTTATTTTATCTTGCTCTAGCATTGATCCTGTGTGACTATTTCAGACTCTCTTGTTAGCTTATGACATGTGTGATACTCTTTCCTACCATGAGATTTGTCCCTCGGGAAGGTTTTAATGAGGTCACTGTTTCGTGTTGTTCTATGTACACTACTTTGATTCTATGAATGAATTCCATTTCTTTAAAAATAAAAACAACAATCTAATTGAGAGGTCAAATGTTTTCGGATTCTAGTGATTTTTTGAAAAAAGGATCTTTGAGGGAATATCTGAAAACTAGACAATTCAAATAATTGAAATACAATACATGGTGAGCCCTACAAGGATGTCCCCTCAATTGAAGCTCTCTAATGCTTATTCATCCTAAATTCCGGTTGAACTCATAACATATTTCCTTTTTTTTTTCTTTTTTTTTAAATAGTTAGAAATGGAGAGATATGATAAATATGAATGGGGAAGACAAAAATATATTCATAAAATAAAAAAAATTATTTTTAAAGCAATAGTTTTACAAAATTTGAGTGTTATGTAAACTCTTTAACTTCAATCAAAGACAAAAATACAATGGATGGGAGGGCTTTTTTTTTAAATTTTGATACCTGCATCAATTTCATTAATGAAAGGAAAATACAAGAGCATAGCCCCACAAAGGGCTCCTGCAAACACTAGAAAGATAAAAACAATAAACACAATTATAGCAAGACAATAAGCAAAAATAATATTATATCTTGAAGACTCAACTCACTAGGAATTGAAAGACATAAGAGGATTTGTAAAGCCACTACATCCGGTGAAGTGGAAAATAAAATCTTGCTCAACTTCCATAAGGACACATGGTCATAGCATTTCCCGAACACCCCTAAACTCAAAACACCAATTGATAATAGATCTACAAAATCAATAGCTCCACCCCTCAACACAGAGATATAATGAACATCCATCTCATCTACCCCAAAACTGCAAGGTCAATACATCATAGGCCAAAAAGATAGATTTACACAAATTTGCAAAAGATCCAACCAAAAAGGTTGGTATGAAGACCCTAGAACAACCAGGGGTGAGACAAACCTTGCAATACACAAGAGAGACAAAGCCTAACATGAAATCGGCTAGGAAAAAAATCCTTCCACAAGTATAGAGGTAAATAATCCGGTGTATTCGTACGATAAGATGATTTCACCATGAAGAAAGAGAGAGAAGATGAAAGTAGAGAGACAAGGAGGAGGACGAGGAGGAGTGACCTTCCCCACCCAAACACCAAAATACTGTATGCGGCCAAGTTTTTTTTCTCTAGAGAAGAGGGGTTTAGATTTTGGTTTTGCTTTCATGGATGAGAGGGCGCTTAAAATTCACGTTTACAAAATTGTTGATTAGGCCCCACTAAATAAAATAAGAGAAATAATCTTATAGTTCTACAACATATCATAATTAATTAAATAATTTCCTTCCTGCAAATATTTGTTAAATTATTGGCTTGTCGTGATAGAATCAACTTATTGATGTTTGACATTAATTTATTATTCTTGTAACCTTGTCCTATCATTCACTAATTCAGTTAAATAATGGTCAACCTAACTTGTGAATTTCATGTTTGATTCGAGTTGGGTTGAAAATAGAAGCCCTGCTCAATAATACTCGTACTGAACTCACTTTTTAAGCACCAATTAACTTTTAGTCATTAATCTGGTTTCAATTCCAATTCAAGATAATTTAGTAAACAATTTATAAGGAATCAGTACTATTTCAATTCTGAACTCAGATAGTTTAGTAAACAACTTCAATGGAATCTGAATTTTGACTCCTCAATTCAACTCTTCCTCATCCGATTACGGATTAATAAACATATCATTAGTATAGTGGTATTTGTCTTTAATAGGTGTATTGGCATGTATGGGTGTATCAATTCCTTGTGTGGGTGTATTGGCCTGTTATAAATGTATAATTGAAAAATAAAAATAATGAGGTGTTCACTAAATATCCTATGGATATGACAACGATTTTATATCCTATCATAATTTTCTTTATTTTAAACTAAATTTATTTTTCTTTTGTCAAATGGTAAGGAGATTGCATTCATAAATTACGCCACTATTATTTCTTAATTTATCGAAAGTTAGGAACGATTGTGTTTTCGTTTGCAACATACAAATGCAATAGGGCTGCACATGCCGTTGCATCTTTTGCAGTGGCAAAGCCAGGATTTCATGTGTGTGGGGGCCTCTTACAAATTATAAAGAATCAAAAGTTCGAACTCACAATACTTACGAAAAATAGTATATATATATATCACATATGTCAAGAATTATTGCTTATTGGTTGCAATCATAATTGTCCTCGACAAAGGGTTAGACAAATACATTTTAAGCAAGAAAAATTGTAAGAGATAGACAACGAGTAGCGATTTAGCAAATATCTTTAAAGCTTTTTCCCCCATTAAACCCAATAGAAAGAAAAAAAATCAAAATTTCACAAACTAAAAAAAACCTTAGATCCCTTCATGCATTCATAATATACATGAAAAAAAATGTTTTATGTAAAAATATTGACTAAGTATGAAAAATAATTTTTCTAAATAATCATTTTCTCAAGATAATTTTTGGCAGCTTTTATTCCTTACACATCAAATAAGAAAACTTGATTTTATGGGATTTTAGTATAAAGTATACATTGACTTAATGAGCCATCATTTTTAGCCTAGATCGTATTTTGCACTAATACTGATTTTTCATATTTTGATTTGGTGAGAATTTGATTTTCTAGTACTTTTATTTGAATCTAAATAAGGGAGGTACTTCCTTATTTACATTGTAAACTTAAGTAAATGGAGTAATATAAAAATACATGAAAGTAAAAGGACAAAGACATTTACTTAAATGCTGAAAATGAAAATAAGGTAATCTGTACACCTGGAGTGCACCACCACCAGCTGAGCAAATAGGTAATTGTGCCTTAATAAATCCGCCACAACACATGTGGGTACATATCAAAACGTAAAGTATTTGAAATAATATACATATATAAATACATAACAATATATTACTTTTAAAATATATAAAAACTTGAGTGGGGGCTCGGGACCACACTGTCCTAGTGTGGCTCGCCCCTGATCTTTTGTAGCTATCAAGAATTAGAGACGGTATCGGGAATGTTTGAAGATGTTGATCTTTGGCTTGTTATTTTTTCAAAAAAAATAGAATATGTTAATTTACTATATTATATTTATTTAATAAATACGTTCATTTTAAAATATTTTTCTTTCATTAAAGGCATTTTTCTAGTATTTTAAATATTTTATCATTTTTTTGCCTATACTTTTATGTATCTATATCTATAAAGCAAAAGAATAAAATATTCAAAAAATACTCTTGATTAACAAAAGTGCTAAAAGACTGCAAATTAATATAATAAGGGTAAAATGATAAAACGCTAATTTGCTCAATTATAAAATAAAAAATAAATTCCACCTAAGTAATTATATGGAGGAAGTTACTCCCCTACTCTGTCCACATTCCTCTTTTTACTCCCCCTCCATTTCACCCATTTTCTTTTCTTTTCTTTTTTACTGTTTTCTTTTCAGTTTTATTTATTTATATTTTTAAATATCTATACCTGATATAAAGAAGAAATGATATTGCATACCCAAAAAAAATTAATTTAAAAAAGATTTAAAAAAAAGAGAAAAAAAGACCAAAGCAAGAGTGACAAGAGTGACAAGAGGCTATAGTATAGATGATGTAAACTTATCTATTCGGCTTTAATAAAATTTATTTTGTTGGGTGAAAAAAAAAAGCTACTCAATACTAACTTTGTTTATTGAAAGACGAAAACACCCTCATATATTGTACAACTAGAAAAAGTTTTACAGTTAACATCACGTGCGTAACGTGTGAGTGATTACCGCGTCGACGCGTCAATGCCCGTCAAACCAGAGAGGGAAATAGAAAAGACAGAAGTACTCGCATTTCTTCGTGTACAACTCAAAATCTCTCTCCTCTCTGTCTCTACCTGAAGAATCCCATCCCCGGACCCCCACCCCACAAAAAAAACTATATAAACCGACTCCCGCTATTTCTGCTTCTCTAGCCAACAATACACAAATACACAACACAAACTCTCTCTCTCTCTCTCTCTCTCTCTCTCTCTCTCATGGAGTCCCCTTCTCGCTCCTCCGTCATCATCATCGGTGCCGGAGTCTCCGGTGAGATTCATCGCCACCGTCGATTTTGATTACTTTGACTCTCATTTCTCTCTCGTCCTTATCATTTTCTCTCTCTTTTTTCTCAAGGTTTATCGGCGGCGAAGGTTTTGATCGAGAACGGCGTGGAGGACGTAGTGATTCTGGAAGCTTCAGACCGTATCGGCGGCAGGATCCGAAAACAAGATTTCGGAGGCTTGTCGGTGGAGCTCGGCGCCGGCTGGATAGTGGGCGTCGGAGGCAGAGAGTCGAACCCAGTCTGGGAGCTTGCCCAGAAATCGAATCTCCGCACTTTCTTCTCCGATTACAGCAATGCTCGCTTCAACATCTACGATCAAAGGTCCGTACTCGGTTTCATTCATTTTAGTGAATTCCTTGCATAAAGTGCACCGTTTGCGCATTGCGCTAACCGTAACGGCTTGCCCCTCGCATTTATTTATGCTTCGTTTGCTACTTTGCGCCGTTGGTGAACGAACGAGTTCGCGTTTAAACTCCGCCGCGGGCGTTTTGTTTCGGCAACTTGGTCTTAACAGCGCACTTTAGATTTTTCTGGTTTTGCTGCTATTATGCGCCGGTGTTGAACTGCTTGCTTTGGGCTTTGGCGCTGCATTTTAGCTCCATCAGCGTAAATTAGCACCATTTTATCAATATAAATAACTCGCCGAGTAAAATTTGTTTGTGTACTACAGTGGGAAGATATTTCCGAGTGGAATCGCCGCGGACTCGTACAAGAAGGCCGTGGAGTCGGCGATGCAAAAGCTGAAGAAGTCTGAAGCCGACTCTTGCTATGGTGGTGGCGACGTCACCAGAGCCGCCGAATCGTCTTCGTATGTCTCCTTCTCTCTTTCATTATAATGTCTCGATCGCTTTGTCTTCTTCTTATTACTATTTTATATTTAGTTTTATTTCCCTATTTGGTTTTTTTTTTTATTGTTGGGTTTTTTCCGCGAAATTTACCTGAATGTGTTGGTTTTGTAGATATCCGTAATTATTTTATTTTACTTTTGTGGAATTTGGGTTTTGATTCTGTTTTTTTTCTTCTAATTATAGTCGCGGTTTGTGTATTTTTTTTTTATAAATTTTGTTTTCTAGTACGCCAAAAACGCCGATAGAGCTGGCTATTGATTTCATCCTGCACGATTTTGAGATGCCAGGTCAGTTTTCACACCTCATTCCGCGGTCAATTTTCTGTTTGGTTGCTGAGATTTTCTAGTCGTCGTTCAAAAATGAATGCCAGATGAAATTTTGTTCCTAAATTCTGAATGAATTACTTTCTGACTTTGATTATTGGAGAAATGTGTTTTGTGTGCAGAAGGTGAGCCCATATCAACATTCCAAGACTTCGGAGAACGAGAGTTTTTAGTGGCGGATGAAAGAGGGTATGAGCATCTGCTATACAAAATGGCTGGAGATTTTCTTTTCACCTCCGAGGGTAAACTGTTGGACAATCGTCTCAAGTTCAACAAGGTACAAGAATCTGATCCTCCTCGTTTTATTTCATTATCATTTTACTATTATTCTAACAATTTTTCAAAGGAAAGGTGTCTTCCTTTTTGCTTGTTTTTTAGTTACCCAATCATAGGGACAGAATATGAGTAAAAAAATTACAGATAAAAGAACAGAAAGTGTGAGGTGAAAAAGCTGATTTTCTGTTTTGTTTGTTTCTGCGCGCTGATTTCCTTTTTGCTGTTGAGATTGATTGACCCAGCTTTGGAGTTTGCAGATAATGACGTTTCTGAAAGCTGTTTTTCCTCTTATGATATAATAACTATAATTATTCTATTGCAAATTACACCTTCTTTCTTTAAAGGGTCAACTAATATTTTGTTTTGGTTTATACGGAATTGGATCTTGTTATCTTTATTGCATCATTCTGATAGTGAAGTCGAGCAGTTCATAAACACGTCTGAGAACCAAATTTTGAGGTTTCCAAGAAAACATTTGGTGGCGTCTTTTTATTAGGGAGCTGATTTTTCCATTTCTTTTTGGTTTGAGAAACACTTGTTTGAAATAGAGATAACCCTATTTTGATATATCTGATTAATCAGGGCATGCTAGGCGCGATAATTTTTTCTCTTAACAATCTATGATTGGCTGGAGATAATAAAACAGTGTTATCCTGTTTCATATAAGTTTTTCTACTTTTGTTTGCTTACACTTTCTTTTATTAGTAATAGATAATAAAAGTGGTAGATAATGATCTTCGAAAGAAAAGCTAACAGGCTAAATGGCCAAAGACTCCATTGGCCTTTTGTTTCAATGTGACATTACTTACCACTTTCCTATCAAGTTTTCCGAAGACTTTATTTCTTTAGTTTTATTACTGACATCAATGATGATATCCAATACTGCGTTTGTTTTTTTTTCTCGTAACGAATGATATTGTGGCTTCTTTGACCTTCGATACATATTTTGAAGTGTTTATGCGAAAGCTGGGACTCAACTTTTCTTTTCTTTTCTTTTCTTTCTTTTATCTTGAGTGCCATTCATTTGACTCTGTAACAATAATTTCTGATTTCAATCGTACAACCATGAAGAGCCATGATCCTTGTGACCTTTTGAAAGCTCATTTTATCACTCATAAATTAGTAGGGCCCAAAGTGCGAGTTTCCATTGCGCTGCACAGTGTTCATTATTGAGTTTATGACCCATGAACAATAAACGTTGAGTTGAAATGTCAAGTCGGCTCAAATAAGATCATGAAAATAGGGGGTGTGGTCGCTTTTCTCCAGTTAATGGGGCTTGTTGTCTTTACTTTTCCCAAATAAGAAACAAGAATAATGTATGAGTTTAATGTTGTCGATAAATTCTTCCGTATTTGTTGAGTTGTAATAGTAAACTTTGTAGTTATTGTATTTGTATTATACTTGTAGTGTAATTATGAGTGCAATATCTCTACTGTTTGGAAAAAAAAAAAAAAAAGGGGTCTGTTGTGTTCAACTCCTTCGAGAAACTATAAATTCATTGTGAGATAAATAGGTCTGATTGCACAGTTTTTCTTAGTTTGACTGCCCAGGATCTTATGAGGTTGTTGCCTTGGGCTCTTCACAAGTTGATTTTGTTTTATGGCAGATTTTTTTATTTTTATTTTATTTACTGTTAATACATTTATGAAGATGATTCCATGCTTGATTTGGGGCAGGTTGTTCGGGAGTTGCAGCACTCGAGAAACGGCGTTACGGTAATGACGGAGGATGGTTGCGTCTACGAAGCAAATTACGTGATTTTGTCTGTTAGCATTGGCGTTCTCCAAAGCGAGCTCATTGCCTTCAATCCACCTTTGCCCGTACGTCTCTTCTCTTTGTTTATTCCATTTCATCCATGTCACTAGCCTCACTATCCAATTGCCATAACAGACAACTTTTCTTGACATAAGATGTGGATGTGTCTTTCAGTTATTGGACCATGAATTTCTGTGTGCATATAATATCTCTCTCTCTCTTTCATCATGCATTTCACACTGATTTTGATTTGCATTTAGTGGGGGAGAATCTTGCCCATTCACTTTGCTTGGTTCAATATATATAGTGGAATCTGAAGGTCTAGGTGCCTAGCATATGGGTCCCTGTAGATGGGAGTTTACTATTTGTTTATTGGTATTTATTAAGGTGGAGTTGGTCCACAGATTTAAATGCAATTTAGGTGGAAGAAAGTCAGAATTTATGGATAGCTGGGCTCATTAAATAAGGTTCACCGGTTGAAGACGCATGAGGAAGATGGGTGCGCAGCTGTTTTGTTTCTTGTATGCCAATACCATGGATTATATGATCCAGAGAATTTTAACCCATTGGCTTGCCGATAGGTTAAATAAATGTAGGTGGCCTTGCTGCTTGGTTTCACTAAATGTTAGGTGTTGAATGCGCATCAGTATCAGAAAATAGTGAATGCGGATCAGTATTTGCCTTACTATATTAGTTGGTGCCTTCATTCCTTTCCAAAACAAGAAGAAAAAAAATTAGCTAGTAGTGCCTTCATTGTGTAAACTATTAGACCCAAAAACGGTGTGAAGTGACAACATTTGCAAGGTTTAACGTACATTTTAGCAGCTTCTTTGAAAGGAGTTGGTAATGCTATAAAGTCATCTCATCGTGTAGTTGTGGACTGTTTATGTTTTCTCGCTGGTGTATAAGACCTATAATTGTCTCATGATATAGCTTTGTCTGCTTAGGTAGGCCAATACTCTTGGTGACAGCTTGACAAGGATGTAATTTTTGTTTTAACATAACAAAACTAGTTAATGTTTGCTCTCTATGACTGAAAGCCATCTCATTCAAAGTCTCTTTTGATATATGTCACAGAGGTGGAAAACTGAGGCTATACAGAAATGTGATGTAATAGTGTACACAAAGATCTTTCTCAAGTTCCCCTATAAGTTCTGGCCTTGTGGCCCGGGAAAAGAGTTCTTCATCTATGCCCACGAGCGGAGAGGCTACTACACATTTTGGCAGGTTGGTTAAATATATTTGTCATTCTTGACGCCAGCTAACATATATATGAAATTTCCATGTTGCTTCCAGCAGATCAACAGACAGATTCAATAAGTTTGTTGTGCACAGAATTTCCTACTAGCCTGTCATATTTTAAAGCCATTATTACTTATTTAATTTAATTCGATAAATGACAACATTTTAATTTTCATTTCAAGTGTTGTGGTTCATGCATCTTGGAAAAACATTTAAAATTTAGGATTGCTCACTATACAAGAGCTTTGAACCCAACCTTCAATACGTAAAATCATAGGTGGGAGGGCATGTAGCTCAAGTAGTTAAGAACATTTACCCGTGCACCCGAGGTCCTAGGTTCTATTCCCTCCTCCCCCAATATCGCTTGTATTAAAAAAAATATATATCATGTTATGAGGTAAAACCAAGCTGTCATTTTAGTTTTGGTTGATAAGAATTTTGCTGCTTCCCTAGTCTGGGTACATACAAATTGCTAAATGAGTTAGTACATAAACTCCGCCACCTCTTTCTTTTTAGATAACCTCAGTATTTAGTTTTGAAACTTGAAAACGACCTTGTCCATTATATTGCTTGTTTTTCAGAGCTAGGTCGTAACTACCACCATTTACAATATTATGGTAATAAATATTGATTTCTTTTCTTGTTCTGATCAACAAACAAGAGTCTCTTGCAGTATTAGTTTGAATGGTTCTTCCTTTCATGCATTGAAATCTCTGTCACTTTCTTAGAGCTGGCAATATTGGTTTCGCTTTGAGCTCAATCAGTATCCCAACTATTGTTCATTTGCTTTAGTATTTGAATACTGTACATTATGATCAAATCTCTAACCTCTATTATATTAAAATCATCTTCTTTCGTTTTATTAGGAAAAAATCTATATATTTTAAGGACAACACGTGGCTAGTTGTGAGATGTCACTGTCTTTTTCATTTACAAAACTATTTATTTGACAGATATATGGATAAAGATTCTAAACTTATATTATGACAAATAAAATATGTGAGATTGATACATATAGTATATTTTAAGTTTAGAATTGGATTATCAAGTCATCTTTAACTCATCATATTCTCTCCAAGCTGACTGCTAATCTGTTGCCATGTCATCAGCACATGGAGATTGCATATCCTGGATCCAATATACTGGTCGTGACGTTGACGAATGAGGAATCAAAGCGTGTAGAAGCTCAGTCTGATGAGGAAACATTGAAAGAAGCCATGGGGGCTCTTAGGGACATGTTTGGACCCTAGCATTCCTGAAGCTACTGATATATTTGTACCTCGGTGGTGGAACAATAGGTTCCAGCGAGGCAGCTATAGCAACTACCCAGTAATCTCTAATGGCCAAGTTGTTCGTGACATCAAGGTTTGCCTTCTCTCTTTGATCTTCTATTTCACCATTAATAGATCAAATTTTACTTCACATATCTGGTAGCGTATCGTAAAGAT